>NW_024386927.1:460511-557533 GCF_900408965.1 Simochromis diagramma | reverse complement strand
GTTGTTGGAGCAGCAGTTGTTGTGGTTGGAGCAGCTGTTGTTGTGGTTGGAGCAGCAGTTGTGGTTGGAGCAGCTGTGGTTGTTGTTGGAGCAGCTGTAGTTGTTGTTGGAGCAGCAGTTGTTGTGGTTGGAGAAGCAGTTGTTGTGGTTGGAGCGGCTGTTGTAGTGGTTGGAGCTGCTGTGGTTGTTGTTGGAGCAGCTGTTGTTGTGGTTGGAGCGGCAGTTGTTGTGGTTGGAGCGGCTGTTGTTGTTGTTGGAGCAGCAGTTGTGGTTGGAGCAGCTGTGGTTGTTGTTGGAGCAGCTGTTGTTGTGGTTGTTGCGGCTGTTGTAGTGGTTGGAGCGGCAGTTGTTGTGGTTGGAGCAGCAGTTGTTGTTGTTGGAGCAGCAGTCGTAGTGGTTGGAGCAGCTGTTGTTGTTGTTGGAGCAGCAGTTGTGGTTGGAGCAGCTGTGGTTGTTGTTGGAGCAGCTGTTGTTGTGGTTGGAGCAGCTGTTGTTGTGGTTGGAGCAGCAGTTGTTGTGGTTGGTGCCGCAGTTGTTGTGGTTGGAGCAGCTGTGGTTGTTGTTGGAGCAGCTGTTGTTGTTGTTGGAGCAGCTGTTGTTGTGGTTGGTGCAGCAGTTGTTGTTGTTGGAGCAGCTGTGGTTGTTGTTGGAGCAGCTGTGGTTGTTGTTGGAGCAGCAGTTGTTGTGGTTGGAGCAGCTGTTGTTGTTGTTGGAGCAGCAGTTGTGGTTGGAGCAGCTGTTGTTGTGGTTGGAGCAGCAGTTGTTGTGGTTGGAGCGGCTGTTGTTGTGGTTGGAGCAGCTGTTGTTGTGGTTGGAGCAGCAGTTGTTGTGGTTGGAGCAGCAGTTGTTGTGGTTGGAGCAGCTGTTGTTGTTGGAGCAGCAGTTGTTGTGGTTGGAGCAGCTGTTGTTGTGGTTGGAGCAGCAGTTGTGGTTGGAGCAGCTGTGGTTGTTGTTGGAGCAGCTGTTGTTGTTGTTGGAGCAGCAGTTGTTGTGGTTGGAGCAGCTGTTGTTGTGGTTGGAGCAGCTGTTGTTGTGGTTGGTGTCTCGGCTGTTGTTGTGGTTGGAGCAGCAGTTGTTGTGGTTGGAGCAGCAGTTGTTGTGGTTGGAGCAGCTGTTGTTGTTGTTGGAGCAGCAGTTGTTGTGGTTGGAGCAGCTGTTGTTGTGGTTGGAGCAGCAGTTGTTGTGGTTGGAGCAGCAGTTGTTGTGGTTGGAGCAGCAGTTGTTGTGGTTGGAGCCGCAGTTGTTGTGGTTGGAGCAGCTGTTGTTGTTGTTGGAGCAGCTGTTGTTGTTGTTGGAGCAGCAGTTGTTGTGGTTGGAGCCGCAGTTGTTGTGGTTGGAGCAGCTGTTGTTGTTGTTGGAGCAGCTGTTGTTGTGGTTGGAGCAGCTGTTGTTGTTGTTGGAGCAGCTGTGGTTGTTGTTGGAGCAGCTGTGGTTGTTGTTGGAGCAGCAGTTGTTGTGGTTGGAGCAGCTGTTGTTGTGGTTGGAGCGGCAGTTGTTGTGGTTGGAGCAGCTGTTGTTGTGGTTGGAGCAGCAGTTGTTGTGGTTGGAGCAGCTGTTGTTGTGGTTGGAGCCGCAGTTGTTGTGGTTGGAGCAGCTGTTGTTGTGGTTGGAGCAGCTGTTGTTGTGGTTGGAGCAGCAGTTGTTGTGGTTGGAGCAGCTGTTGTTGTTGTTGGAGCAGCAGTTGTGGTTGGAGCAGCTGTGGTTGTTGTTGGAGCAGCTGTTGTTGTGGTTGGAGCGGCTGTTGTTGTGGTTGGAGCGGCAGTTGTTGTGGTTGGAGCGGCAGTTGTTGTGGTTGGAGCGGCAGTTGTTGTGGTTGGAGCAGCTGTTGTTGTGGTTGGAGCAGCTGTTGTTGTGGTTGGTGTCTCGGCTGTTGTTGTGGTTGGAGCAGCAGTTGTTGTGGTTGGAGCGGCAGTTGTTGTGGTTGGAGCAGCTGTTGTTGTGGTTGGAGCGGCAGTTGTAGTGGTTGGAGCAGCTGTTGTTGTGGTTGGAGCAGCAGTTGTTGTGGTTGGAGCAGCTGTGGTTGTTGTTGGAGCAGCAGTTGTTGTGGTTGGAGCAGCAGTTGTTGTGGTTGGAGCAGCTGTTGTTGTGGTTGGAGCAGCTGTTGTTGTGGTTGGAGCGGCTGTTGTTGTCTCGGCTGTTGTTGTGGTTGGAGCAGCAGTTGTTGTGGTTGGAGCAGCAGTTGTTGTGGTTGGAGCAGCTGTTGTTGTGGTTGGAGCAGCAGTTGTTGTGGTTGGAGCAGCTGTTGTTGTGGTTGGAGCAGCTGTTGTTGTGGTTGGTGTCTCGGCTGTTGTTGTGGTTGGAGCAGCTGTGGTTGTTGTTGGAGCAGCTGTTGTTGTGGTTGGAGCAGCAGTTGTTGTGGTTGGAGCAGCTGTTGTTGTGGTTGGAGCGGCAGTTGTTGTGGTTGGAGCAGCAGTTGTTGTGGTTGGAGCGGCAGTTGTTGTGGTTGGAGCAGCAGTTGTTGTGGTTGGTGCCGCAGTTGTTGTGGTTGGAGCAGCTGTTGTTGTGGTTGGAGCAGCAGTTGTTGTGGTTGGAGCAGCTGTTGTTGTTGTTGGAGCAGCAGTTGTGGTTGGAGCAGCTGTTGTTGTTGTTGGAGCAGCTGTTGTTGTGGTTGGAGCAGCTGTTGTTGTGGTTGGAGCGGCAGTTGTTGTGGTTGGAGCGGCTGTTGTTGTGGTTGGAGCGGCTGTTGTTGTGGTTGGAGCAGCTGTTGTTGTGGTTGGAGCAGCAGTTGTTGTGGTTGGAGCCGCAGTTGTTGTGGTTGGAGCAGCTGTTGTTGTGGTTGGAGCAGCTGTTGTTGTGGTTGGAGCAGCAGTTGTTGTGGTTGGAGCAGCTGTTGTTGTGGTTGGAGCAGCAGTTGTGGTTGGAGCAGCTGTGGTTGTTGTTGGAGCAGCAGTTGTTGTGGTTGGAGCAGCAGTTGTTGTGGTTGGAGCAGCTGTTGTTGTGGTTGGAGCAGCTGTTGTTGTTGTGGTTGTTGCCACTGTAGTTGTGGTTGGAGCAGCGGTGGTTGTGGTTGGTGCTGGAGTGGTCGAGGGTGAATTACAGGTTGGTCCTTTTGTTATGGTACCAATGCTCTTCATGAAAGGTAGAGATTTCAAGCTTGAGGCAGCTGCACACAGGTTTGTAGATGCACATCCGTAAGCTGGGAAAGTGTTGGTGCCGTCGGTCACTGCAGATGAAAAATGTTTGTCATGATGTCATTACATATCATATTTAAAGCATTAGTTAAGACATCTTAAAAATGATTTTGCTGATATCCAGTGTTAAATCCTCCTAATTCTTGTATTCTTTGGGCTGAAGGAAGGACAATACTCCGTGTATAAATGCTCAATCAACAATGTTTTATTCCATACAATTCAACATGAGCACAAACCATCCGGATGGGGAGACATGCATGCAGAGGGGCACAGCAAATCTCAAAATGGTGGAGCGTTACCCAAAGCTTTTATAGCCTCTGTTGACCCCCACCTAGTCGTAAAAAGCCTAAACTTACATACCCTCTAACTCTCAGTGAGCCTGTGTTATCACCTTGGCTCCCTGTCTTTCTGACATAGAGAAAGGTGGGGGTAGAACTTCTGTGGAATGTGGTCTGTCTCCTCCACTATCAGAAAACAAGGCCTTCTGCACACAATATTCTCTTCTTAACTCAGCAGTATGACATGCAATGAAACAGTGTAAATCATTCACAGTAAATCAACAGTATAGGATAATATAGACATATCTAATAAATCTAATGATTTTTACAATTTCTTAATCCAGAGGTATAATGCAAATTAAAACTACATACTAATTATACTCTCTATAATATGGAGTAGGGTGTGGCTTACAGCAGTATAAAGATTCACACAGTTCGATTATAGGGATAGGATAACATATGATAAAATAAGAATCTTACACCAGTAATATTCATTATTATGTTGGTTTAGTGCCTTTTGGTAAGTCATAAATCATGGTAAATGGTAAAACAACTGATACATTTATTGTTGTCTTCTACTTTAATAAAGCCCCCAATTTAATTTTTCCACCAAGTCATATTTACCAGTTCAGATACACATTTACTTTTCCCTGCTCCAGTCTGTTGTCCCAAAATGTTTTAAGAGGGCCACCATCATCCCTGTCCCAAGGAAAACTAATGTGAGCTGCCTAAATAACTATCACCCAGTAGCACTCACATTCATTGTGTGAGTGTTTTGAGCGCATAGTTAAAGCTCACATCACACCTTTACTCCCTGCTTCACTCGACCCCCTCCGTTTGCCTACAGGCCAAACAGCTCTACAGACGACGCAATTGCATTCCACACTGCCCTCTCGCACTTGGACCAGAAAAACACATATGTGCGGATGCTGTTCATAGACTATAGCTCAGCCTTCAACACCATCATACCATCCAGACTCATCATGAAACTCCGTGACCTGAACATCAGCTCCTCCCTGTGCAGCTGGATCCTGGACTTCCTGACAGACAGACCTCAGGTGGTTCGGATCAGCAGCATCACCTAATCCACACTCACACTCAGCACAGGTGCCTCCCAGGGATGCGTGCTTAGCCCCCTGCTTACACCCTGTTCACCCACGACTGTACACCAACACACAGCTCCAACACCATCATCAAATTTGCAGACGACACCACCATCATTGGCTGCATTTCTGATGGAGATGAGACAGCATACAGGGCAGGGGTGAGAGCCCTGACATCATGGTGCCATGACAACAACCTCCTGCTTAACGTCAGCAAAACCAAGGAGCTCATTGTGGATTACAGGAGACTACAGAGAAGAAGGCACACGCCCATTCACATCGAAGGAGCAGAGGTGGAGAGAGTCAGCTTCTTCAGATTCCTAGGCATCTACATTTGCAAGGATCTGAGTTGGTCACACCATGTTGGTGTGATCACAAAAGCAGCAAGACAGCAGCTCTTCTTCCTCCGGCGCCTGAGAAGATTTGGCATGAACTCCAGAATACTTACAAACCTCTACTGATGCACCATTGAAAGTATTCTGACCAGCTGCATCACCACCTGGTATGGCAGATGTAACGCTCCCGACCGCAAAGCTCTGCTGAGGGTGGGGAGATCAGCACAGCGCATCACCAGGACTGAGCTGCATGCTTTGCAGGATCTAAATAGATAGCCCTGCATGAGGAAGACGCAGCGGATACTCTCTGATCCCAAGCACCCCAGCCTTTTCACACTCCTGCTGTCCGGCAGATGGTTCAGGAGCATTCAGAACCGCACTAGCAGACACAGGGATAGTTTTTACCCACAAGCCATCAGGCTTTTAAACTGCTGACATTCTTACACCAGCTGTCGTCATGGTGTAAGGCCAATAACCTCCTCCTCAACACTTCAAAAACCAAAGAACTCATAATAGACTTCAGAAGGAAAAAGGCAGAGACCCAACCACTATTCATTAATGGGGACTGTGTAGAAAGGGTGGCAAGCTTCCGCTTCCTGGGAGTCAACATAGAGGAGAACCTTTCCTGGAGTGCGAACACCTCCGAGCTGCTGAGAAAGGCCCAACAGAGACTGTACTTCCAGAGAATTCTCAGGAGGGATAACATCATACAGAGATTGCTGGTGTCCTTCTACAGAGCCACCATTGAGAGTGTTCTAACCTATGGCATATGCATCTGGTACACTAGCTGCACAGTGGCTCAGAGGAAAGCACTCCAAGGGATCATTAACACCGCCCAAAAGATCACTGGCTGCCCTCTCCCCACACTGGAAGATCCACACCCGCTGTCTTAAAAAAGCCCAAAACATCATAAAAGATACCTCACATCCTGGCCACTCCCTGTTTGAACTGTTGCCCTCAGGCAGACGGTACAGAGCAATCAGTGTAAGGACTAATAGACTCAAACAGCTTTTATCCAACTGCAATAACACGTCTGAATACTGCTGCAAAAAAAATGTCCATCACGCCACTCTTGTATTAATCTATGCGCTGACTGAAGCATGTATGTGGGAATGTATGTGAATGTTTGTTGATACTTCTTATTAGTACTTTAAGTATTCTATTTATTTTATTATTGAATTTTATTGTTTTATTTATATTTTGATATTGTTAGGGATGATGCATTGATTGGGAACCATTTTTAATTTTATTGTACCTGTGACAATGACAATAAAGATTCTGATATCCGACCATTACACACTCCCCACAATTACTAGACTTTACACACTGCCACTTTATATCCTCACTGCATACTTTTTGCACAACTCTAAATACGAAACTGTAAATTCTGAACAACTGTCTCAAATTCTCTTAATATTAATACTTTAGTTTTTTGTTATTTGTTATCTTTATTATTATCATTATTATTATTATTGCTGTTGTTGTGGTTATTTTCTTTTAAAATATAACTGCAGACTTATATATGTTCATATAAAGCTGAGGAGCACGAGCCAAAGAATTTCACTACAGGTAAATGTGGCTACACTGTTTATATGTACATGACAATAAAACTTGAAACTCAGACAGCAGTTTTACAGTTAGCCTTTTTTGTGCTCTCTAACTGTTGTGCGCAACACTGATAATGCATGAGGTTAATTTGATGTTCAGAATCTTTCATGTTGACATGTGAACTCTAACCAAAAAATGTATAAGAAGACAAACGTGCCTGTGTAGTAGCCTGTGACAATCCAAACATGTACTCAGAGTATTATAATTAAAATGGTTTCCTTTTTTATGCACTAACACTCCTGTCACAGCAATTTATTATTAAATATATTCTGTTACATTTTATTTAGAGCTTCTAATTATTTTTTAGTCAAAAGAATATCATGAAGCTACACTGTAGATCAACTGTAGAGTTGTGGGCATTGACCATCATTATTGGTTTGCAAATGGTTAGGGAAATGCTTTGTACCTATCTTCAATATCTTTCACATAAAGAGTAATCTAAAATCTGTTTGTGTTCTGTTTGCTGAAACTCAAAATCTCACTGCAGTGACCTGAGAACACCACTAAAGGGTGTAGTTGTTTGTTTAACATTTCTAGTGCCACTGGTAAACATTTTTTAATCAGAGAGAAGAACAGAGCCTGATTTTCAGTCAATTTTTATAGTGACTTTCACGTTTATGGAAACATGTAGTTACAATTTCAGAAGCCACTGTGATTTCCTTTTAGTGAATAGTGTACCTACACTGGGTGTTCTATTTTCGTGCGGGGAATACTTGTTAACTAATACATATATATAATTTCATGAACTAATTATCAAATCCTGACCTTCATCTTCAAAGATTTAAGGTACAAAATAAAATGTCTTACAAATACTGATGAAATGCTTCATAATGTTGCCACTGACTAATTTTTTTAAAAAAAGAATATGTTTTGAATTTATTTTAGGTATAAAAGCCAATTTAAAGATGATCTTTGTTAAAGTATATATGATGAAGACTCACTCATTGATTGAAAGCATTGGTCCTCCACTCCCTGACACTGTATTGGAGTGTCGCACAGATGGGTGGAACAAACATTACACAGTCGGCCATTACTTGACTGAGGAGCAGGAGCTGTAAAAGAAAAGAGCATCATTTCATTTCAGAACTGAGAACATTTCAGCAAATATCAGAATATTGTTTCTTATTGTGTCTTTAATAAAACACTTATTGATTTGTGCTTACCATCCAGAGTTTGTGAGTTGCAGTTATCTGTGTTGCAGCACGTGGCAGATGCAAGAGCACTTTGAACACCCATGTTAATTGAAAATATCTGAGAGCTCGTAACTGGACACAGGGAGGAAGATGCACATGCCTTGTAGATTTGTGTTGCCGTATTTCCAGGTGAAGTAGCTGCAAATTCAAAGTGTATTTTATTAATGTTGATGGAAAGTACACATAATTTCAAAGTCATTGAAATTTACTGAAGTTTATTACATAATATTTGATTTGATTTGATATACCTTTAGTCCCACAAGGGGAAATTTCATAATATGAAGAGAAGATTACCTAAAATAGTAGCTGTAACACACATGGTCTCTGAAGAACATGTAATCGGTACTGTGCTTGAACACGTCTGATCTGTGCAGGTTTGACACTCAAGGGCTCCAGCTGCAATCAGGAGAGAAACAATAAAAGGATTGAAGTTATAATGAAAAATGAAAGGTTTTAAAATGCCCCAGTATACTGGCATGATTAAAGAAGCTTTATCTCTTTGATTTCTTTACCCTGTTACACAGATTGATGAAATGCAGTTAATCTCTTTAACATGTGTGTGTGTATAAATATTTTTAATAAAGTCAACATGAAACACTACATTAAAGTTAATTTAAGGTTAATCTATTAAGGATAATTTACACCATGGAGGCCTGCTCTAAATACCTTCCAACATTTAACAGTTTGTGAAACTATATTTAAAATGTTATAATTTTTATGGCATGTGTAGCACCACCTAGTGTGAGAAAAGAATCTGACCACTAGATGCGATCAGCAATATGGAATATTAAGGTGGACTTTAACCCCCAGTTATCTCTGGGTTAAACCTGTTTTCCCAATCACAAACAGTTCACGTGATAACAGGTTGTGACATCCACATCACAAACTGAACAAAGTGTTAAGCCATCCATCAAGATGTCCACACTGAAAGAAATGTCCACTTCCCAGTTTTGCTCAGCATGAAGTAGAACTTATCCACTCAGTGAAATGATTTGGCGAAAGTAAAAGATTTCCACATCAGTTTGCCAAACAGATTCAGAAACAGAATTTCTAAACTAAAACAAAATGTACGGCATATCTTTCTCAGAGCCTCTTGGGTTTTTTTGGTTTGGTTTGGTTTTTTTTGTTTTGTTTGCTTGTTTGCTTTTTAATTGGGTGTATCACGCTCATTGATCTATTTTCTCTACATATATGCTGACAGATATTTGGTTTCCTGATAATGCTTTGAGAGAAAACTTAGTTATGTTTGTGGTGTGATGCTCATGTAGTTACCTAATCTTGTAAACTGTTTGGATGTTCTTGGAAAAGGACATTTAATATCTATATAAAATAAACTTTAAGGTTTTCTTTTTCTTCTAAATTTAGACTTTAAATGTTTAAATGAAATCCTGAATGATAAGGAAAAGAGCAGTTACCTGTGCTGGAGAGTGCCCAAAGGACAATTAGAGCAGTCAGCTTCATTGTGATGAACAGGTCAGTTCTGCAGATTAGTTTCCTTGGACTGTGATACTAAATCTCAGGAGCACTCCTACACTTTATATACTGAACAGGTGAGCTCAGGATTGGGTGTGTTTACATTTTTACAGCATGAACATTCAGACATTCAGCTCCTCTTTTGTCAAATCATTCTGCTAACGCACTTTACCACACCCTGTGTTCAATTGTGCATTTAAACAAAAAGGGTACGCAACAGCTTTTTAATTTCTAAATATAAATGAATGAGTACGATTTCCTATGATGCGTCACAGAGCCTTCATTTTCTCTTTTGCTATGTAAATTTTATTTTTATTTTCCGTGTTTTGCATTTCTATATTCACTAAATTAATATGAGTCCATGATTACTTGTCATAGTTGTAAAAACCTGTAGAGTAAGGAATGAATAGTCATGGTGAGATCTTTTCTACATCACACTACATGAAATATTGCACAGCATTATTTTAGAAATCACTCAACACCTTTTGAAGATTTAATGTACATTTATGTACAGTTTAACATACAGATGTATTTATTCCTCACTACTATTTTCTAAAGGCTTAGTACAGCAAACAAAGTTTTGGCTATAATGGCACTAGCCATGGATGCTTGTCTGTCCCGCTGTAGTTAGTGTAAACCCATAATCAATGCAAGTTTTTCACTGGAGCTACAAACAGTCAAAGCTTATATGCAAACATACATCCTATGTCTATAACTTACAGAGACAGTTTGAAATCAAGTTTCAATTATACTCCTAATTTATCATGATGCTTTCCCCCCCTCATGATTAAATGCACTGCTATTCTTGTTGTTGTGATGCGACACCATTGTTTCAAGCATTTTGCCTTTATAGAGCCACTGTGATCTGCAAATCATAATGCAGATGTAATATCACTAGACTCATGGCTCACTTGTACTTTTGTTGTTCCTGCTAATCTGTGATGTTGATAAACCAGGTGACCGATCTGTTCAGTGAAATTAATCAGACAGATGCTTTAAACTGCTGCAGCAAAACGTCATGTTTTGTTTTGTTTTTTCTTCTAAACTGAAGTTACTTAATGCTTTGCTATATCCAAGATGTATCCAATACAAAATATTGGGATTTATTTTCTGGTTTTTAAAGTTAGCTGCAGCACTCTTCATTTTGGGAAAAGCTCCCCTACGGTAAGATGATTGAGTGGCTCCAAGTTTTTTCCTGTGTCTCTTGCCTGTAGCTCCCCTCTAAAAGCAATCTTGCATCTACATATATTTGCTTATCTGAGTGTAGAACCTAAGAGCATGTTCTGATTTTCCTCCACTCCAAACTTGAGAAAAGAGCTGTCCTCCCAGTTAAGGACACTATGAAGAGATACCAGTATCACTTTATGCACACTTATATTACAATGAGCATAAAGAATGTAGTTACATAACACCTGTCATAATGCACCAGGAACCAACACTGCTCTTGTTTTCCAATTAGTGAATTTCCTGGAAAGTTTCTTAAATGTTTTCCCTTTGTGAATAATATTTCTTAATGCAGAATGATATAACTTGGTTTAATCCTTGCCAGATTTATGGACAGAAACAGTAAGACATAATATGGCTTATGTCTTTCCTCCTTGGCATTTTTGTTTTAACACACAGAGTGCATTTAGAAGTACCTCCTTTTCCTAACCTGACATTTACCTGACAAATATTCAAGGTTGGGTAGGGGAATCATTTATAAAAAAATTGAATCAAATTGAATTGAAACCTTCTTTTGTTAATAGGTTATTACTCGCTCCCTCAGCGACCTTACCTGGTCTGCTCATTTCTTTCAGATGTTAGTTTGGGCTCCTCCTGGCAGAACACTGTACATTACTGAAGTGAACTTGCTGGGTCTTTGCACCTAAATTACACCACACTGCTAGTAGATCACCCTGTGAATACTTCACCATAATAATTGGACCTGTGCAGGATAACTGCTCCATAGTCTATACATTAAATCTTATTTTCTTTTATTTACCTGCTGGATAGATAACTTTTTAAATACATAAAGAAAAGTGCTGTTTTTTGTTTGTTGGTTTGTTTTTACTCTCTTTATGTGTTTAATGTCTATCTGCATTGTAACTTACGCAGACATAGTAATTTCTATGTCTGTATAGGTTCTCAGTCATCCAGGTGATGGTAATATTTGTAGAAATAGTAGACTTTATTACTGCAGTTAAATAGGCAAACATACAATACGTAGCACTGGGAGTGGCATTCTGTCAGGACAAGTAAGGCAAGCAGGACTGAAAACAAAACATGAGGAAACAATTTTTAGTTTTCAGGAAATGGAATTAGAAGCATTTCCTTTCTTGCCACCGCAAGTGCCTGTCTCTTGATATAGAAAATTTAAATAGTCCTTTTTTGCCTTTTCCTCTTCATTACTCTATTTTGTTTTCTCTGTTACTCTGTGTTCTAAATTATACACTTTAATGGTTACTTTATAAATTATATAATATATAATTATATTCTGAACAGACTGGGTGTGTTTACATTTTGTAAATTCCAAACATGCAGTTCGCTCTTTTGCAAAATCATGACGTAAGTACAGGTCCCACACTCTTTTAATCCAGCATTTAATACTGTCAAAACAAAAAAGGGTAAACAGTTACGTTCATTTCTAAAATTAAATGAATGACAATTGTCTCCTGTTGTGCGTCATTTAGGCTTGTCATCTGCATTTGAATTGTGTATGAATTTCAGGTTTATTTATTATTATTATAGGTTTATTTTATTTTATTTTTTTATTTTTGTTTTACCCGAAACGCCTGTTTAAGGGGTTCTTATTTTCTTCAACCAGTGATGAATAGTGTCATAGCAACAAACACTTTTCCCCCACTTCTGTGTAATTTGTCACAGTAAATGTAAATGTTACTATGAAATGATCAGACAAAAGAGGGTTTTCAGGGAATGCTGTCACATGTTATGTTTCTATGGCATACATGAAAGGGTGAACAAGGATAAGACTCAAACTTCAAATCAATTAGAATTCTGTCTGGTTCTATGGCTGATTAATAAGCTGGAGTGGCATAATATGGCTTATGTCTTTCCTCCTTGGCATTTTTGTTTTAACACACAGAGTGCATTTAGAAGTACCTCCTTTTCCTAACCTGACCTTTACCTGACAAATCTTCAAGGTTGGGTAGGGGAATCATTAAGGACTTGGGGGGGGGGGGGGGAAGAGGAGGGTTCTACGAATGATATTACACAAGCCTTCAAACAATTTAATGTCAGATGCCTGCCTAATTGAAACTATAATGTGCAAAAGATTGACAACAAAATACACATCTTACTTTATCCCATGTCCTTATTGTTATATTTTAGGCAGGCAATGTAACTGAGAATGTCATTTACAAAGCTGGCGATACAGTTAAATTAATGTCTAAATTCAATGACAAAAAAAGCAGCATATGTTTTATGCCTGGTGTCATTAAGATAGCTGCTTCTAGGTAAAATTAAGTTATGCCTGTGATGTCAAAACGTTTGCTCTATCCTAAAATTCTTCACTTGATCCTTACGCTGAGTGTTTATACCCAAGCCCCACTCATTTCTGTTCTTCAGAAATACAGTTTTGAAACAGAGTAATTTTATTGAACTAACTTGTCTTTTCAGCAAACCATTTCTCCATATTCATGCATAAAAAACCAAAGGGAAATGTCTGCCAAAATACAAATATTAATGAAACCGTGTTAATGCGCTACGTAATAAAGTCTGAATATTACAATATGACAGCTGGGCAAAAAGACCCCAACAAACAAACAAATAAAAAATGCGTGCACACACAAACAATGTTGTCATGGTCCTTGGGTCTTTTCCTGAATTCCTCCTCTCATCCCCGACTAAATGCAGCAGATGGCAGAGCGTGGTTCTGCTGGAGGATGTTTCCTGTTAAAAGCGAGTTTTTCCTTCTCACTGTTGCCAGAGCACTTGCTCATAGGGTCATATGATTGTTGAGGTTTTCTGTGTTATATTATTGTAGGGTCGATCTTACAATATAAAGTGCCTTGACATGACTGTCGTTGTGGTTTGGTGCTGTATAAAAAAATTGAATCAAATTGAATTGAAACCTTTTTTTGTTAATAGGTTATTACTCGCTCCCTCAGCGACCTTACCTGGTCTGCTCATTTCTTTCAGATGTTAGTTTGGGCTCCTCCTGGCAGAACACTGTACATTACTGAAGTGAACTTGCTGGGTCTTTGCGTCTAAATTACACCACACTGCTAGTAGATCACCCTGTGAATACTTCACCATAATAATTTGACCTGTGCAGGATAACTGCTCCATAGTCTATACATTAAATCTTATTTTCTTTTATTTACCTGCTGGATAGTTACTGAGTGTAATGCCTTTCCTCCACTTTGTTTAACGACTGAAGTAGAATTTCCTCTATCGATCACTTTATCCCAATCAACTCTAATTAGAAGTTAAAATAATGATCATTCTTAAGAAATGATAATTAACCTTTGGCTGGAAAAGTATAAGTGTAGCTTGAATTGGAAAATAACCACTACCTACTTTCTAGGAAGCATTTTCACAGAAATGTCCACTCCCCAGTTTTGCTCAGCATGAAGTAGAACTTATCCACTCAGTGAAATGATTTGGCGAAAGTAAAAGATTTCCACATCAGTTTGCCAAACAGATTCAGAAACAGAATTTCTAAACTAAAACAAAATGTACGGCATATCTTTCTCAGAGCCTCTTGGGTTTTTTTGGTTTGGTTTTTTTTTTGTTTGCTTGTTTGCTTTTTAATTGGGTGTATCACGCTCATTGATCTATTTTCTCTACATATATGCTGACAGATATTTGGTTTCCTGATAATGCTTTGAGAGAAAACTTAGTTATGTTTGTGGTGTGATGCTCATGTAGTTACCTAATCTTGTAAACTGTTTGGATGTTCTTGGAAAAGGACATTTAATATCTATATAAAATAAACTTTAAGGTTTTCTTTTTCTTCTAAATTTAGACTTTAAATGTTTAAATGAAATCCTGAATGATAAGGAAAAGAGCAGTTACCTGTGCTGGAGAGTGCCCAAAGGACAATTAGAGCAGTCAGCTTCATTGTGATGAACAGGTCAGTTCTGCAGATTAGTTTCCTTGGACTGTGATACTAAATCTCAGGAGCACTCCTACACTTTATATACTGAACAGGTGAGCTCAGGATTGGGTGTGTTTACATTTTTACAGCATGAACATTCAGACATTCAGCTCCTCTTTTGTCAAATCATTCTGCTAACGCACTTTACCACACCCTGTGTTCAATTGTGCATTTAAACAAAAAGGGTACGCAACAGCTTTTTAATTTCTAAATATAAATGAATGAGTACGATTTCCTATGATGCGTCACAGAGCCTTCATTTCGAATCTTTTGGCGATGTAAATGTTAAAGCCACCAAAACCAAATTCCAGTGTAAACGCTGTCTCCACATGGAAAACAGGACTGATACACTCCTGCTGTCAGACCTGCAGGGTTTAGACCTGTGGTGTTCTCCTCTGTCTTATACTAAATAAAAACTATTTTTTTTTACTGGCACAAATAATTTGTGTGCCTTCTTATTTGATGCAGAACACCTAATTGTTCTGTAAATAGTATTAAATGGTTATATAAAAACGGAACCCGACAGTGGTGATGCTGCAGGCAGTGATGCAGCAGGAGGAGATGCTGCAGGCGGAGATGCTGCAGGCGGAGATGTGGATGCTGAAGGCAGAGATGCTGCAGGCGGAGATGCTGCAGGCGGAGATGTGGATGCTGCAGGCAGAGATGTGGATGCTGCAGGTGACGATGTGGATGCTGCAGGTGACGGAGTAGAAGTTGCAGGGGATGATTCAGCGGGTGACGGCTGAACAGACTTCCCCGGACTGTCACAAGACATGAGAATGTGCTGGTTGCGTCCCCCCGGACCCTCAGCTGATGAGGCGTGGTGCTGTGTGGGCTCCTAGGACCCACCAGCTGACGAGGCATGAGGCTGGACGGGCGATTCGGGCCCTCCAGTTGACAACACTTGAGGCTGGATGGGCGACTCTGGTCCTCCAACTGTCAACACTTGAGGCTGGACGGGCGATTCGGGCCCTCCAGCTGTCAACACTTGAGGCTGGACGGGCGACTCGGGCCCTCCAGTTGACGACACTTGAGGCTGGACGGGCGATTCGGGCCCTCCAGTTGACGACACTTGAGGCTGGACGGGCGATTCAGGCCCTCCAGCTGTCAACACACTTGAGGCTGGACGGGCGACTCGGGCCCTCCAGTTGACGACACTTGAGGCTGGACGGGCGATTCGGGCCCTCCAGTTGACGACACTTGAGGCTGGATGGGCGATTCGGGCCCTCCAGTTGACGACACTTGAGGCTGGACGGCGACTCGGGCCCTCCAGTTGACGACACTTGAGGCTGGACGGCGACTCGGGCCCTCCAGTTGACGACACTTGAGGCTGGACGGGCGATTCGGGCCCTCCAGTTGACAACACTTGAGGCTGGATGGGCGATTCGGGCCCTCCAGCTGTCGACACTTGAGGCTGGACGGGCGATTCGGGCCCTCCAGCTGTCGACACTTGAGGCTGGACGGGCGATTCGGGCCCTCCAGCTGTCAACACTTGAGGCTGGACGGGCGATTCAGGCCCTCCAGCTGTCAACACTTGAGGCTGGATGGGCGACTCGGGCCCTCCAGCTGATGACACTTGAGGCTGGACGGGCGATTCGGGCCCTCCAGCTGATGACACTTGAGGCTGGACGGGCGATTCAGGCCCTCCAGCTGTCAACACTTGAGGCTGGACGGGCGATTCGGGCCCTCCAGCTGTCGACACTTGAGGCTGGACGGGCGACTCGGGCCCTCCAGCTGATGACACTTGAGGCTGGATGGGCGACTCAGGCCCTCAACATTATGCTGGTTTTGGATCTACTTGATTACTCTGATTTGGTATGTGACAATAGCTTCATTCTCTTCCTGGATTTTTATAAGGCTTTTGATACAATTGAAACAGCCAAAAATTTGGCTTTGGAGAGTTTTTCTGTGAAGCTGTCAAAACCTTATACACGAATGACAATAGTTCTATTAAAATGATTAACGGCTCCGCCCCGAGATTTGACCTGAAACGTGGTATTCGCCAAGGATGTCCTATTTCACTATATTTATTTTTACTTTGGTGGTTACAATTCTACCGGTGTTCCAGATTAACTGGCGTCGCAGTTCAACTGGTGTTGGTCATGCAGATGTGTGGTAGACTTGCTTTAGAGGAGCCGCTACCAGACAAAACAGCAAATAAACACCAAATATTTTATCTGTGACATTTGTGAGGTTACCTCAAGCACGAAACAATTCAAAATAGGTGATAGAGCCAGCTTGCAGATGTGTGTCACAAGTTAATCTGTGATTATACTGGCTGTATAATAAACAGAAACAAATTAGCCCTGTTGTCTTTGCTTATTGACTGGCTTTACTCACGACAATCCACATTGCTGGCATTGCTTTTTTCAGTATGTTTGGGGGTTGATTTGAATGCACCAGTGTAAGTGCAGCCACTTCAGCCTCTACTGCAGATGTGTGTCACAAGTTAACCTAGTAGTAGGCTATGGCACTTGGCCACAGGTGGCAGTAGTGGACTGACCTCCATGTGAGACTGCTCCAGCTGCTATGTGATAGTCAGTAGATCTGCTACCAATTTCTGATCATAAGCAAGTTTTGAAATAAATCATGAATATTCCTAGCTTAGCTTTAAAACCAAGAAATTCTAACTCTCCCCCACACTCACAAACAGATGAAAAAATCAACTGACACACCTGACTAACTCACTTTTTTAAATCCACTCACTCTCACTGGCTCTGTGTATTACTAATCACTGTGTAACTGCTGTAAATTCACAGTAATCTGCCATCTCCTTACAAATGTTTATTATATTAACCACACTTATACAGACTGTATATAAAAACCAACTCTCCAGCCATGTTGATGAATTATCTATATTCGTTGGAAATGTTAATTTCCAGAGAAAAGACACAGACAGACTATGCTTACAGGATGTGATGATACAACACTAATTAAATATTGATGTGTCATATATTTGTTCAGACATATGTCTTTGTTATGGGACGAAATATTGAAATCATCAGGAACAATGGGAGTGGTGATTTCTATAACTTGGTGTATATAATTTGGCATTTCTTACTGATTTAGGCAAAAAAATAAATACATAATACCATTTCATTTAGTTTAACGTCCTTATTTGGAAGACGCAAAACATACAAAAATAGAAAGTTTCCAATGTATTGTGCATGAAACGAATTCAAACATAGCGTTGAGCCGGTGCAGATGTGTGTCACAAGTTAATTTGGCTGTAGACTATGGGCAGTTGGACACAGGTGGCGGTAATTGACTCCACTCTAGTCGAGTGCACACAAACTGTCACGATCTGGTACAGGGATTCAAACGCAGAGCGGTAAGGTATCTCCAAGGTGTAGTTTATTTACAGTGCCAGTGCAATATATGTACAGTGAAGGGATCCAAAACTCCGGGGGAATCACAGGGTAACTCGCTCACGTCTTCTTCGCTCACACTCCACACGTTCCCGCAGCAGGGAGGTCGCAGGTCCCGGGGGGGAGATCTGAGGCAGACGAGAAGGCAGGTCACCAACTAATCACAAATCACGAATATGAAGCACAAGAGCTGTGAGAACACTAACGTTAGGGGTACAATCATCCAGCGACGAGAGGATCTGTGTTCCAGCCTCAAATAGTGCTCCCGGTGATGATGGGTGAGTGTTGTCAGGTGTGTGTGTGGGCCAAGGGCAGGAGCCCACAGTGAGCTCCGCCCAGGCAGAGAGGGAGAGAACAGAAACAGCAATTGTAGCCTTGTGGGGCCGACCGGGCAGGCACGGAGACCATGACACAAACCAAAAGAATGACAACGACAACAAGCTTTTCCCGATTGTTTACTCTTGCTGTCTTGTGAACAGCATCGGTGTGGTGACGTTTATTTGTTTGCTGTTTTCACCTTCTTCTCATACATGAGGATATCACCAGGTAAACTCGCGACATTTTTTTTACATTTTGTTTGTTGAACAGCAATAAGACTGACTTAGTGTGTTTGAGGTAACCTCACAAATGTCACAGATGAAATATTTGGTGTTTATTTGCTGTTTTGTCAGTAGAGGCTCCTGAAAAGCAAATTTACCACACATCTGTTCGACCAACACGTGTTGATCTGCGACGCCAGTTAATCTGGAACACCGGGTTTTAAAGTAGTTACGCAAAACAAAGCGTTTTCGCTCCGACCAGTCATTAAGGGTTAAGCCATTCGCCTTTATCTACTGAAAAGGCTGCCAAACCTTAAATTCAATCACATGAATGAACTTTTCCTTTATCAAAATGCAGCTGTGTGTGTGTGTGTGTGTGTGTGTGTGTGCGTGTGGTGTGTTGTGTGTGCGTGTGTTGTGTGGGTGTGTGTGTATGTGTATGTAGGCTTCACCTTCAGATTGTCACTCCAAAAGTACTGTGTTTTGACCGAACTGTCAGAGTAAAGTTGACTGACGTGTGAGACATGAAACCTTGTTGTAGCGTCAGTGTAAAACACTTATTGCTGTGACCAGAGCTGACGTATTTACATAATCCTCTTCTTAGAAGTTCCTGAGTGAACTCACACATAACAGCAAACATCCAAGCCAAACTTGCTGTACTTGGATATTTAGAAAAAAGACAGCCATTACCTTGAATGAGTCAGGGCTCCACCTCTTATAGAACAAAGACAGTAGAAAGATTTCCCAACGAGAGACAAGCTCCAGGAGATCTTGATTTATTGACCCACAGAAAGATGAGATGCACTGATGCTACCTCACTCAAGGCCCAGTCTAACAGTATTTTGTAAAAACCCGTCACATAAATGGAATCTATGTTTTGTGCTCATGGTCTATTTTTATGCCGGTGAGCCTGGATTTTTAAGAAAATTACTTTTGACAGGAGGGTGTTTGACAAAACAGAGTTTGCCTACTGTAACCATGAAAACACAGGTTAACCACTGTATTTTAGTCCAAACTATGATTGTCTTTATAAACCTACACCCAGTAGCTTCTTTGAAACTTAACCCCTCACATGTTTTAATTAGAGATAATTTAACTGAGTTAAGGACAATATGGGACACTCGTATGCTACCTGTCCTTATATGCCTTTCTCATTTTTGTTCTCATTCTCATGCAGTCTCAGCCCAATATCTATTCTTATTCAATCTGCAGTAAATATTCTTTAATCTAATTGAGGATGAGGTCCCTATGATTGAAATTAACACTGGAGACTCAAATTGTGGCAAGAAATATGAATAGATTAAGATGCAAGCCAATTCATGGTTGTCTGGGAGTCGCTCTATCTGCAGCACCAGTGTAGTAAATTGGTTTAATGGTACAAACTCCAGCTACAGATTTTTTTCACTTGTATTTATTTCAGCACCAAATTGCAGTAAAGTCCACTTCACTTTCAATAAAAACATTGATTTATTAAAATTATTATGACCGCTACAACCATTTTCTATTACTACAGACAAACTATAGAATAAGGATTTGCGAGCCAGAGCTTCAGAAGGCTAATACTGCCCTGAAGATAATGGCAGCATGTACATGAGTGTAAGGAAACACACCACATTTTAATTAGTAAAATTTATATGATAGCCTCAGAGAGTCGATGGTTTCAATGAACTGTGTGGCAGCGGCCAGCTGCCTAAACTGAGTTAAAGATTAGATTTGCCTTTGTGTTCACTGTGAGCAGCTGCAAGTTCTTTAAACACGCAGTCATGTGATATAATCACAGAAATAAATAAAAAGCGAACCCAACATCTGGAACATTCAGACTGGAATATGAAAACAAATCTAAACCAGTTAACATAAAAAAAACAGTCAACCTAGAACTGTAGTCCTGGACTGGGCTCATCTACAAACATATACAGTATCTATTTCCCAGTTTCAGCTGTGAGTCCGTTACCGTGAACTACTGAGCGGCAGATTTGTGCTGCTTGTGCTGGAACTAAGCTGCACACAGGTGATGTTAGCCAGGGAAACATTACACACTGACTTTAATGGAGAGACCGGAAATAAAAACACACACAGTTTGTTGTGTGAAGAAATCAAACATGAGCTGAACAAACAGTAAACCAGTAAAGTTCCTAAAGACAAACTGTTAAAGGAGGAAAACAAAGCAAACTTACAGTTTCTTCAAACACACACCAACAACAAGCTCCACTCCACACCTGGACGCTAAACACAGACACGCAGGTGAGCTGCTTCCTGGAAGGAGGCGGGACTCCACTTGTCGTACATCAGGACAGGTGTGGGAGGGAGAGAAGGAAGATTTTCACAAAAGCAGCATGTTGTTTTTGAATGAGTATAGAATGAAAGCTCTGATTTGGACACACACACTCCAACTAACAAGGAAACACGAAGCAGGCAGGAATGGTGCTTCACCTCACTATTGTGCTACAGAATAAAAAGCTGATTATCGGTCAGCTTTATAAACACACTTTGAAATATGTCACGGGCAGAATAATCTGTTCCAAAGTGACTGCTGTAAGCCAGAAACCAAACTACTTGCGCTGATGATACAAAACCTAAGAGAAATAATTAAAGCTTATTTAACTCTGTTTTAACACATGAAAAATGCAGAAATGATAAATCATCGTCATAAGGGTCTTCTGAATTGCTCTTTATCTGGTCCCTCACCCAGGACCAATTGCCAGGGGAGACCCCTACAGGGGGCAAGGGCCCCAGGACAACATAGCCCCTTGGATCCCTGGGAAACACAATCCTCCATCATGATAAGGTATTAATTCATGGAGTTGTAGGGCTGTCCTGGTTGACACGCCTCTACAATGATGCGTGGAGATCAGGGGCAGTACCCCTGGACTGGCAGACCGGGTGGTGGTTCCCATCTTTAAGAGGGGGGAGGGAAGGGTGTGTTCCAACTACAGGGAGATCACACTTCTCAGCCTCCCTGGGAAAGTCTATGCCAGGGTGCTGGAAAGGAGAGTTCGTCTGTGAAGGTTACAAATGATCTTCTTATGGCCTCTGACAGTGGACTCATCTCTGTGCTTGTCCTGCTAGACCTCAGTGCAGCGTTCGATACTGTCGACCATAATATCCTATTAGAGCGATTAGAACATGCTGTAGGTATTACAGGTACTGCTGCAGTGGTTTGTATCATATCTATCTAATAGACTCCAGTTTGTGCATGTAAATGGAGAGTCCTCTTCACACACTGAGGTTAATTATGGAGTTCCACAGGGTTCAGTGCTAGGACCAATTCTGTTTACATTATACATGCTTCCCTTAGGCAGTATCATTAGAAGACATAGCATACATTTACACTGCTATGCAGATGACACCCAGCTCTATCTGTCCATGAAGCCAGATAACACACACCAATGAGTTAAACTGCAGGAATGTCTAAAGACATAAAGACCTGGATGGCCGCTAACTTTCTGCTTCTTAATTCGATCAAACTGAGGTTATTGTACTCGGCCCTGAAAAGCTTAGAAATATGGTATCTAACCAGATTCTTACTCTGGATGGCATTACCTTGGCCTCCAGTAACGCTGTGAGGAACCTTGGAGTCATTTTTTGACCAGGACATGTCCTTCAACGCACATATTAAACAAATATGTAAGACTGCGTTCTTCCATTTGTGCAACATCTCTAAAGTTAGAAATATCCTGTCTCAGGAGTGACGCTGAAAAACTAGTTCATGCATTTATTACTTCCAGGCTGGACGAATGTAATTCATTATTATCAGGAAGTCCAAAAAACTCCCTGAAAAGCCTTCAGCTGATCCAAAATGCTGCAGCAAGAGTCCTGACAGGGACTAGAAAGAGAGCAGATTTCTCCTGTTTTGGCTTCCCTTCATTGGCTTCCTGTTAAATCCAGAATTCAAAATCCTGCTCCTCACATACAAGTCCTTAAAATAATCAGGCCCCATCTTATCTTAATGACCTGTGTAGTACCATATCACCCTATTAGAGCACTTCGCTCTCGCCTGCAGGCCTAACTTGGTTGTTCCTAGAGTATTTAAAAGTAGAATGGGAGGCAGAGCCTTCAGTTTTCAGGCACCTCTTCTGTGGAACCAGCTTTCCAGTTTGGATTCAGGAGACAGACACTATCTCAACTTTCAAGATTAGGCTTCAAACTTTCCTTTTGCTAAAGCATATAGTTAGGGCTGGACCAGGTGACCTGAATCCTCCCTTAGTTATGCTGCAATAGACGTAGGCTGCCGGGGGATTCCCATGATGCATTGAGTTTTTCCTTTCCCAGTCACCTTTTCTCACTCACTATGTGTTAACAGACCTCATCTGCATTGAATCATATCTGTTATTAACCTCTGTCTCTCTTCCACAGCATGTCTTTATCCTGTCTCCTCTCTCACCCCAACCGGTCGCAGCAGATGGCCCCGCCCCTCCCTGAGCCTGGTTCTGCCGGAGGTTTCTTCCTGTTAAAAGGGACTTTTTTCCTTCCCACTGTTGCCAAGGTGCTGCTCATAGGGGTCATATGATTGTTGGGTTTTTCTCTGTATCTATGAAGCGCCTTGAGGCGACTTTTGTTGTGATTTGGCGCTATATAATAAAATTGAATTGAATTGAATAGAACTTCATCACTTTTACTGCATACACAGAACTGGATGGCTTTCAATACAATGTTGCTTTTACAAGACTGTTATTGAAAAGCAAAGAAACATTGTTTAGAGAAAACCTGCAGGATGTGGAAGAGTTTTGATGTAATGATGGATGGAGGGCTGCAGTGATCCATACAGGACACACAGCATGAAGGTGTGAGGGACCACACGACAGAGAGCAAGGGGCGACTCGAACAATATATACTTACCAGAATTCAATTCAATTCAATTCAATTTTATTTATATAGCGCCAAATCACAAACAAAAGTCGCCTCAAGGTGCTTCATAGATACAGAGAAAAAACCCAACAATCATATGACCCCCTATGAGCAAGCACTTTGGCGACAGTGGGAAGGAAAAACTCCCTTTTAACAGGAAGAAACCTCCAGCAGAACCAGGCTCAGGGAGGGGCGGGGCCATCTGCTGTGATTGGTTTGGGTGAGAGAAGGAAGACAGGCTAAAGACCTGCTGTGGAGAGAGACAGAGGTTAATAACAGATATGATTCAATGCAGAGAGGTCTGTTAACACATAGTGAGTGAAGAAGAAACACCCAGTGCATCATGGGAATCCCCCGGCAGCCTACGTCTATTGCAGCATAACTAAGGGAGGATTCAGGGTCACCTGGTCCAGCCCTAACTATATGCTTTAGCAAAAAGGAAAGTTTGAAGCCTAATCTTGAAAGTAGAGATAGTCTCTGTCTCCCGAATCCAAACTGGAAAGAATAACAACAAAAGATGCAAAGGGTGGGATACAGCTGGAAACTATAACATGATGAGACATGAAATAAACACACCATGAGTCTGAACAAGGAACCATGGTTAGTTTAACAGGAGGACCAGACAGGACAGCACAGAGAGACGGATGAGATCGGGGACACAAGAGAACAAATCAGGGAAAATGAGACAACAAAGGCACAGAGGGACGATAACCACAGAAACACCAGATCGAAGGTCCATGAACAAACACAAGACTTACTTCACACACGAGACTAAAGGACAAAACACAGAGACCAAGATAAACAACATAGGAGGCATGAATACAAAAGGCACAAGCAATAAACTGAAACTAGATACAATACAGTAAACAACTCAATAAATGCAGAAAAATGACAAAACACTGGGTGGATGACCCAGGATGACCCCTTATGGTGCCTGTCTTCCCCATCCTGGTGTTTGAACCTCAGTGGGGTATACTGCATTGCAACACGTTCCTAAAGTATTGTCCAAACATTGATCTAAAATCCAGCAGATTTGATTGCACCATGTAATGTTTTATACATTTATATTTTTAAGGATCATGTATGTGTGTGGTCACCATGGTACCCAGTGCTTCTCTCTGTTTTCTGCCTTGCAGGTAGTGTCAGTGTTATACATGAGTCAGAGGCCCCAGAAAGTGAAAGACACGCTGATGAGATCAAAAGAAGACATCCGTGATAATGTCATTCACTATGACGACGAGGGAGGTGGCGAGGCTGACACTGACGCGTTTCACATGGGCACCTTGTGCAAAACAGACCACAGCAGCATCTCCAACAAGAAGAAAAATGGCTATGGCGACGGCATTCTGATGCATCTCAGCACCCACTGTGACATGTCAGGTCACCTGACATCCATCTGCAAACAGCCAGCTTCATCGCCCACCGGGAACAAGCCTCCACTCTTCTGCCGCGGCAGGGCGACCCAAGGCGATGCTGAATTGATCAGAGAGGTCATTGAACACCGACTGAAGGAGAGCCAGCAGGGTACGCGGCCCTACCTGCTGATTCAACTGGCAACCTACGCATACAGAGGGGGATGGCTCAGAGGCGCGTTCTCTCTCATCCATAGAGGACTCTTTTGTACTTGACAGTTTAGGGGATTTTAGCCTCGCTTGGCGACTGGGGACAGCCATTTAAAACACTGGCTAGCATCCTTGACAAGCAGCCACCGTCTCTCTTTAACGAGAGCTGAGAGGAAATTGAACTGAATATTAGTTCAGTTAGGCCAAATATTATTGAACATGTCACTTGTCAATGTATTTCTAAAGGTGCTGCTGACGTTTTCATACAAAAGGTGTCTTGAAGCTGTGATCTCAACAGAGGCTTGTTGTTACATTTCAGTAAGTAGTTTTTTTTTCCATGTCATTTTCTCATTATTACATCTGTGGTTTCATTTCTCTGCATGTGTGGACTGGATGGGTTGTTGCTGCAATCTGGTGGGAATTTCAAGTCAACGGCACCTTGAGAAATATATTTAGTTAAAAAATTGAATTGAAGCTTTCAAGCATTCTCCCAGTGGAACCTGGTTTTGGTTCATCTTTGGATTCACCTTAGTTTGGACAAGCTGGCAAGTAGGTTGCAAAAGTGAATATAAGTAAACCTCTTAACTGGTCAGTAAAGACCCATACAGGTTTAGAGTGGGGTTTTGTTTTAGCTACTATAAAACGACCATTTTGGTTACTTTCAAGTGTCATACATCAATGAGCAGTAATGTTTTTACCATTTAACGCTTTTTTATGTTCCAGATCGGTGATTTATTTTATAAAAAGAGCTAAATGTTACTTTGAATCTAACTCCAGATGCATCTCAGTGGGTTCGTTGCTAAGAGTTCATGTGTGTGACCTGTAAGCTAAAAATCCAGACTGAAGGTAAATGTGTTATTAACTCATATTAATTTGTTTCATTGTTTATGAACTGTTCCAATCGTGCGCCTAAATAAAGTCAGAACCACAGCCACCAAAGCCACTTCTATGTGCTCATTATTATTTAAAAAATGTGATTTATTTACAAAACTACTGGTTTTTAAAATAACATAAAACAAAAATTGCAGTTAAAAATAACAGTTAATAACATGACAGCAAATGAGAGGGGCTATGATTGTGCTTGCCTTTCAAACACAAAGACAGGATTGTATTTTTTTCCTGTTTTAGGTCCCTCACACCTTTCAAGAGCTACTAATATTAAATTGTATGTTCTATGAATGTTTTTTCGGGAGTCTGCCCCTAAGTCAACCAGACACTTTGTCAGAGCTTGCATCACTGAATTTTCCTTCTCCAGATTCAGAAGAGTTCCACCTCCTTTGTGGCTATTGCTAATGACCTTTTCTTTGTCAAAGCCAATCATCCATCAGCTTGCTGACCTCCCTTCAGAGGAAAGACTGAACTCAGAGTGGTAAAGCTCAAAAAATCTTTATTTACATTTCTGGAAATGGAGACTGAACACCACATACTCAGGTCTGAATTTTCTGCAGCTAAATCCATATATATATATATATATATATATATATATATATATTATATATATATATATATATACATATATTTCCTGCACTACGCTCCACACCGACACACCGTTTACTTAGTTCCTCTTTTTTGTGTCTGGTTTCTGTTCAGCTCTGCACTAAACTTCCCCTTTCTAAAGTCTGTTGCCAGATCGGACCTGTCACCCTCTGACCTAGTTGTTTTCTTATGCCTCTATTACCAAGTACAAAAGACAATAATAATCAGAAAATAAGCATTAAGAATATATATTTATATCGTAACATTACAATAAAGTTTTCTGTACTTAATTTAAAAAGGGGAAAGTCATTTAAATTCTGAAGTAAAAAAAGCTAAATGAACATTCTCCAAGGTGTGGTGATTTCATATTTATTATCTGGGATGTTGAAAGACTTTTCTGCTTGGTTGCAAACCTGCCTAAATTCATATTAGTTATTACTTCCATTACAACAATTAATTTTGGTTCTTGTTGTTATGGTCCTGGGTCGGTGACCTAGCGCTTTAAGTTTATTATTATCATTTTCCAATTTATTATCATGATTATTATTGTTTGAGTTCTACGTTTTATATTCGGTCTGCCTCTGAGTCTGCGTCTGTATCTGTCTGTCTATGGTGTCACCCCGTCTGTTGTGAATCTGTCTGTTTAGTTCAATGTCTTGTCTGGTTCCATGTGTCTGAGTTTCCTGTTTTATTGTGAAGGTCTGTGTCGTATGTGAGTGTGCTCAGTTTACGTTTCCCCTGTCTCGTCAGCTGTGATTTCTCCCAGGTGTGTTCCCCTCCTGTCTCTCCTCCCTTGATTACTGCCGTCTGTGTATTTAAGCCCTGTGTTTATCTGTGTCAGTGTCGCGTTGTACCCTCAACTTGCTGTGTGTTTGTAATGTCCTGTCCTCCAGGACCTCGGTTTAGAGTTTTGTTTTTGTAAGTTTTATTTCGTGAATCATTCCTCCAGCAATAAAGCTGCGTTTTTCAGTTTATTCCCATCTCCAAGAGTCCTGCAATTTTGGGTCCACCACTTCTGCTTGCCTGCCACACAGCCAACCATGACACTTGTGACATGATATGTACTACTATGTGATCGATAAGCATTTAGGAAGCTTATTTCCAATCTTACCAACCACTCCAAGCCATTTAGACTTTATAAAAAGAAACAAATAGTTAGTGCCTGTTAGAACCACTAAAGATCCGAGGACAACATTATAATTGAAACCTGATAACTAGAAACAGAGATTACATTTGTTTAAAAAGAATATATAATTCAACACATCCCCCTTCCTTTCAATTATCAAAATTTGTATATCTATGAGGGAAATGTACTGGTAGTTAGAAAAGCCAGCAAAAAACATAACTTTCTAATAATGAAATATTGTTGAATAGTGTGAAATATATCCTTCATTAAGAAACTTTGAAATATCGTATAGGTACGGTAAATTCATGTAGAAAAACAATTGGTTGCATTAATAGTTTTTATTAGGGTGAAGAGAGTAAAAGTCTACATTCAGGGGACACCAGAGTATCTCATCTTAAATAACATATGGTTAATATATTCTGTAATTTTATAAATGTTAAAAGTGGGGCCATGTGTTACCATCAATATGATGCAAATAGTGACAGTCGGGACAATCATAACATTATACAAAACAAATATACTGCCATAGCTTTCTTTATTCCCCTTGCCATCCAATGGGATAGTTCCAAAGCAAAAAAACAAATCCCGTCATACTGTCTGTTGCAAACTTTATCATGGTCATAGTTGTAATCCTTTGGCTTTTTTTTTTTTGGTGTAATTACAGTTACTAGTTTAAGAAATGCTGTCATTGAATCACATATAACAAAAATCCCAAGTAACTAGTTTGGTTTGTCTATTTCTGTATGTATATTTCTGTTCCTATTATTGCACACTATTGCATTTTTTTCAAGACATTTGCATAATGAGTTTAATAAATAGATAAATATATTTGTGGGTAAATATTAAATAGATATTACACTTTTTAACTTAAATCCCAACTAAACAGGAAAAGAAGAAGTAAACAGTAACATAAAAAAAAAAAATCATCCGTTCACAGTTTTAGTGTTTTTATGGGGTTTCCATCCATGATTTACCATTTAATAGATGGTAAAGACAAAGAGTGCCACTAATAGAGGAATTACATTCATTCTGACAGAGGATGCGTGACTTGTTGTCGTCGTGGATGTTATAGCTGTTGAAGGCATTTTAGTGGTTGTTGTTGCAGCTGTTGTCATAGTTGGAGCAGCTGTTGGTGGTGGTGGAGCTGCAGTTATTGTTGTTGTGGCAGCAGTTGTTGTGGTTGGAGCAGCTGTTGTTGTTGTTGTAGCAGCAGTTGTAGTGGTTCGAGCAGTTGTTGTTGTTGTAGCAGCAGTTGTAGTGGTTCGAGCAGTTGTTGTGGTTGTTGCCACGGTAGTTGTGATTGGAGCAGTTGTTGTTGTGGTTGAAGTAGCTGTTGTAGTTGTTGGAGCTGCAGCTGATGTTGTTGTAGAAGAAGTCGTTTTGGTTGGACCAACTGTTGTTGTTGTGGTTGGAGAAGCTGTTGTTGTTGGAGCAGCAGCTGATGTTGTTGTAGCAGCAGTTGTTGTGGTTGGAACAACTGTTGTTGTCATTGGAGCAGCAGTTGTAGTGGTTGGAGCAGTTGTTGTTGTAGCAACTGTTGTTGTGGTTGGAGTAGCAGTTGTGGTTGGAGCTGCAGCTGATGTTGTTGTAGCATCAGTTGTAGTGGTTGGAGTAGCTGATGTTGTTGTAGCATCAGTTGTAGTGGTTGGAGTAGCTGTTGTGGTTGGAGCTGCCGCTGATGTTGTTGTTGTTGCCACTGTAGTTGTGATTGGAGTAGCTGTTGTCGTGGTTGGTGGAGCAGCTGTTGTTGTGGTTGGTTGCCATAGCTGTTGTTGTGGTTGGAGCAGCTGTTGTTGTTTGTGGTTGGAGCAGCTGCTGTTGTTGTGGTTGGAGCAGCTGCTGTTGTGGTTGGAGCAGCTGTTGTTGTGGTTGGTTGCCACAGTTGTTGTGGTGGAGCAGCTGTGGTTTGTTGTTGTAGTAGCAGTTGTAGTGGTTGGAGCAACTGTTGTTGTTGTTGTTGTTGTTGGAGCAGCAGTGGTTGTTGTTGTTGCCACTGTAGTTGTGGTTGGAGCAGCTGCTGTTGTGGTTGGAGCAGCTGCTGTTGTTGTTGTAGCAGCTGTTGTTGTTGTTGGACCTGCAGTTGTTGTGGCTTGAGTAGCAGTTGTTGTTGTTGGAGCATCAGTTGTAGTGGTTGGTGCCACAGTTGTTGTGGTTGGAGCAGCCGTGGTTGTTGTTGTTGCCACTGTAGTTGTGGTTGGAGCAGTTGTTGTTGTGGTTGGAGCAGCTGATGTTGTTGTTGGAGGAGCTGTTGTTGTTGTTGGACCTGCAGTTGTTGTGGCTTGAGTAGCTGTTGTTGTTGTTGGTGCCACAGTTGTTGTGGTTGGAGCAGCAGTAGTTGTGGTTGGAGCAGCAGTGGTTGTGGTTGGAGCAGCTGTTGTTGTGGTTGGAGTTGCTGCTGTTGTAGTTGGAGCAGCTGTTGTTGTGGTTGGAGTTGCTGCTGTTGTAGTTGGAGCAGCTGTTGTTGTGGTTGTAACAGCAGTTGTTGTGGTTTGAGCAGCTGTTGTTGTGGTTTGAGCAGCTGTTGTTGTGGTTGGTGCCACAGTTGTTGTTGTGGTTGGTGCCACAGCTGTTGTTGTGGTTGGAGGAGCAGTTGTTGTGGTTGCAGCAGCTTTGGTTGTTGTTGGAGCAGCAATTGTAGTGGTTGAAGCAGCTGTTGTTGTTGGAGCAGCAGCAGTGGTTGTGGTTGGAGCAGCTGTGGTTGTTGTTGGAGGAGCAGTTGTAGTGGTTGAAGCAGCAGTTGTTGTGGTTGGTGCCACAGTTGTTGTAGTTGTAGCAGCCGTGGTTGTTGTTGTTGCCATTGTAGTTGTGGTTGGAGCAGCCGTTGTTGTGGCCATTTTAGTTGTGATTGGAGCAGCTGTTGTTGTGGTTTGAGCAGCTGTTGTAGTGGTTGGAGTAACTGTTGTTGTTGTTGGAGCAGCAGTGGTTGTGGTTGGAGCAGCTGTGGTTGTTGTTGGAGCAGCAGTGGTTGTGGTTGGAGCAGCAGTGGTTGTTGTTGGAGGAGCAGTTGTTGTTGTTGGAGCAGCTGTTGGGGTTGGTGCTACAGTTGTTGTGATGGTAGCAGCTGTTTTTGTTGTTGTTGTTGCCACTGTAGTTGTGGTTGGAACAGCTGTGGTTGTTGTTGGAGGAGCAGCTGTTGTTGTGGTTGGAGCAGCTGTGGTTGTTGTTGGAGCAGCAGTTGTAGTGGTTGGAGCAACTGTTGTTGTGGTTGGAGCAGCAGTTGTTGTGGTTGGAGCAGCTGTTGTTGTGGTTGGAGCAGCTGTGGTTGTTGTTGTCGGAGCAGCAGTTGTAGTGGTTGGAGCAGCTGTTGTTGTGGTTGGTGCCACAGTTGTTGTGGTTGGCGTAGCTGTTGTTGTTGTTGGAGCAGCAGTTAAAGTGGTTGGAGCAACTGTTGTTGTGGTTGAAGCAGCTGTTGTTTTGGTTGGTGCCACAGTTGTTGGAGCAGCAGTTGTTGTGGTTGGAACAACAGTTGTTGGAGCAGCAGTTGTTGTGGTTGGAGCAGCAGTTGTTGTGGTTGGAGCAGCTGTTGTTGTGGTTGGAGCAGCTGTTGTTTTGGTTGGTGCCACAGTTGTTGGAGCAGCAGTTGTTGTTGTTGGAGCAGCAGTTGTTGTGGTTGGAGCAGCTGTTGTTGTTGTTGGAGCAGCTGTTGTTGTGGTTGGTGCCACAGTTGTTGTGGTTGGAGCAGCTGTTGTTGTTGTTGGAGCAGCAGTTGTTGTTGTTGGAGCAGCTGTTGTTGTGGTTGGTGCCACAGTTGTAGTGGTTGGAGTAGCAGTTGTTTTTGTTGGAGCAACTGTTGTAGTGGTTTTAGCAACTGTTGTTGATGTTGGAGCAGCATTTGTTGTGGTTTGCGCAGCTGTTGTTGTTGTTGGAGCAGCAGTTTTTGTTGTTGTAGCAGCTGTTGTTGTGGTGGTTGGAGCAGCTGTGGTTGTGGTTGGAGGAGCAGTTGTAGTGGTTGGAGCAGCAGCTGTTGTGGTTGGAGCAGCTGTGGTTGTTGTTGGAGCAGCAGTTGTTGTGGTTGGTGCCACAGTTGTTGTGGTTGTAGCAGCCGTTGTTGTGGTTGTAGCAGCTGTTGTTGTGGTTGTAGCAGCAGTTGTAGTGGTTGGAGCAGCAGTTGTTGTTGTTGGAGCAGCAGTTGTTGTTGTTGGAGCAGCCGTTGTAGTGGTTGGAGAAACAGTTGTTGTGGTTGCAGCAGCTGTTGTTGTTGTTAGAGCAGCTGTTGTTGTTGTTGGAGCAGCAGTTGTAGTGGTTGGAGCAACTGTGGTTGGAGCAACTGTTGTTGTTGCTCGATCAGCAGTTGTTGTGGTTGGAGTGGCTGTAGTTGTTGTTTGAGCAGCAGTTGTAGTTGTTGGAGCAACTGTTGTTGTTGTTGGAGCAACTGTTGTTGGAGTAGCAGTTGTTGTTTTTGGAGCAGCTGTTGTTGTTGTTGGAGCAGCAGTTGTTGTGGTTGGTGCCACAGTTGTTGTGGTTTGTTCCACAGTTGTTGTGGTTGGAGTAGCTTTTGTTGTGGTTGGAGCAGCTGTTGTTGTTGTTGGAGCAGCTGTTGTTGTGGTGGTTGGAGCAGCTGTTGTTGTGGTTGGAGCAGCTGTGGTTGTTGTTGGAGCAGCTGTTGTTGTGGTGGTTGGAGCAGCAGTTGTTGTGGTTGGAGCAGGTGTGGTTGTTGTTGGAGCAGCAGTTGTAGTGGTTGGAGCAACTGTTGTTGTTGTTGGAGCAGCAGTTGTTGTGGTTTGCGCAGCTGTTGTTGTTGTTGGAGCAGCAGTTGTTGGAGCAGCTGTTGTTGTGGTGGTTGGAGCAGCAGTTGTAGTGGTTGGAGCCGCAGTTGTTGTGGTTGGTGCCACAGTTGTTGTGGTTGGAGCAGCTGTGGTTGTTATTTGTGCAGCAGTTGTGGTGGTTGGAGCAACTGTTGTTGTTGTTGGAGCAGCAGTTGTGGTTGTTGTTGGAGCATCAGTTGTTGTGGATGGTGCCACAGTTGTTGTGGTTGGAACAGGTGTTGTCGTGGTTGTTGCCACAGTTGTTGTTGTTGGAGCAGCTGTTGTTGTGGTTGGAGCAGCTGCTGTTGTGGTTGGAGCAGCTGTTGTTGTTGGAGCAGCTGTTGTTGTGGTTGGAGCAGCAGTTGTTGTGGGTGGAGCGGCTGTGGTAGTTGTTGTTGGAGCAACTGTTGTTGTTGAAGCAGCTGTTGTTGTTGTTGGAGTAGCAGTTGTAGTGGTTGGAGCAACTGTTGTTGTGGTTGGAGCAGCTGTTGTTGTTGGAGCAGCAGTTGTAGTGGTTGGAGTAGCTGTTGTTGTTGGAGTAGCAGTTGTTGTTGTTGGAGCAGCATTTGATGTGGTTGGAGCAGCTGTAGTTGTTGTTGGAGCAGCAGTTGTAGTGGTTGGAGCAACTGTTGTTGTTGTTGGAGCAGCTGTTGTTGGAGCAGCAGTTGTTGTTGGAGCAGCTGTTGTTGTGGTTGGTGCCACAGTTGTTGTGGTTTGTTCCACAGTTGTTGTGGTTGTTGCCACAGTTGTTGTGGTTGGATGTGGTTTGAGCAGCTGCTGTTGTGGTGGAGCAGCGTTGTTGTGGTGAGCAGCTGTTGTTGTGTTGGAGCAACTATTGTTGGAGCAGCAGTTGTAGTGGTTGGAGCAGCAGTTTGTTGTGGTTGGAGCAGCTGTAGTTGTTGTTGGAGCAGCAGTTGTAGTGGTTGGAGCAGCAGTTGTAGTGGTTGGAGCAGCTGTTGTAGTGGTTGGAGCAGCAGTTGTTGTGGTTGCAGCAGCTGTGGTTGTTGTTGGAGCAGCAGTTGTAGTGGTTGGAGCAGCTGTTGTGTTGTTGGAGTTGCTGTTGTAGTGGTTGAGCAGTTGGTGTTGTTGTGGAGCAGCAGTTGTTGTTGTTGGAGTTGCTGTTGTAGTCGTTGGAGCAGTTGTGGTTGTTGTTGGAATAGCTGTTGTTGTGGTTTGAGCAACTGTTGTTGTTGTTGAAGCAGCAGTTGTTGTGGTCGGAGCAGTAGTGGTTGTTGTTGGAGCAGCAGTTGTTGTGGTTGGAGCAGCTGTGGTTGTTGTTTGGAGCAGCAGTTGTAGTGGGTTGGAGCAGCTGGTGTTGTTGTTGGAGCAGCAGTTGTTGTTGTTGGAGTTGCTGTTGTAGTGGTTGGAGCAGTTGGTGTTGTTGTTGGAGCAGCAGTTGTTGTTGTTGGAGTTGCTGTTGTAGTCGTTGGAGCAGTTGTGGTTGTTGTTGGAATAGCTGTTGTTGTGGTTTGAGCAACTGTTGTTGTTGTTGAAGCAGCAGTTGTTGTGGTCGGAGCAGTAGTGGTTGTTGTTGGAGCAGCAGTTGTTGTGGTTGGAGCAGCTGTGGTTGTTGTTGGAGCAGCAGTTGTAGTGGTTGGAGCAGCTGGTGTTGTTGTTGGAGCAGCAGTTGTTTGTTGTTGGAGCAGCTGTTGTTGTTGTTGGAGCAGCAGTTGTTGTGGTTTGAGCAGCTGTGTAGTGGTTGGAGCAGCTGTTGTTGTTTTTGGAGTTGCTGTTGTTGTGGTTTGAGCAGCTGTTGTTGTTGTTGGAGCAGCAGTTGTTTGTGGTTGGAGCAGCTGTTGTTGTTGTTGGAGTTGCTGTTGTAGTGGTTGGAGCAGCTGGTGTTGTTGTTGGAGCAGCAGTTGTTGTTGTTGGAGCAGCAGTTGTAGTCGTTGGAGCAGCTGTGGTTGTTGTTGGAGCAGCTGTTGTTGTGGTTGGAGCAACTGTTGTTGTTGTTGGAGCAGCAGTTGTTGTGGTTGGAGCAGCAGTTGTTGTTGTTGGAGCAGCAGTTGTTGTGGTTGGAGCAGCTGTGGTTGTTGTTGGAGCAGCAGTTGTTGTGGTTGGAGCAGCTGTTGTTGTGGTTGGAGCAGCAGTTGTAGTGGTTGGAGCAGCTGTTGTTGTTGTTGGAGCAGCAGTTGTTGTGGTTGTTGCCAAAGTTGTTGTGGTTTGAGCAGCTGTTGTTGTGGTTGGAGCAGCTGTTGTTGTGGTTGGAGCAGCTGTTGTTGTGGTTGGAGCAGCTGTTGTTGTTGTTGGAGCAGCAGTTGTTGTGGTTGGAGCAGCTGTTGTTGTTGTTGGAGCAGCAGTTGTTGTGGTTGGAGCAGCTGTGGTTGTTGTTGGAGCAGCAGTTGTAGTGGTTGGAGCAGCTGTTGTTGTGGTTGGAGCAGCAGTTGTTGTGGTTGGAGCAGCTGTTGTTGTTGTTGGAGCAGCAGTTGTTGTGGTTGGTGCCACAGTTGTTGTGGTTTGTGCCGCAGTTGTTGTTGTTGGAGCAGCTGTTGTTGTGGTTGGAGCAGCTGTTGTTGTGGTTGGAGCAGCTGTTGTTGTTGTTGGAGCAGCAGTTGTTGTGGTTGGAGCAGCAGTTGTTGTGGTTGGAGCAGCTGTTGTTGTTGGAGCAGCTGTTGTTGTTGTTGGAGCAGCTGTTGTTGTGGTTGGAGCAACTGTTGTTGTGGTTGGAGCAGCAGTTGTTGTGGTTGGAGCAGCTGTTGTTGTGGTTGGAGCAGCTGTTGTTGTTGTTGGAGCAGCTGTTGTTGTTGTTGGAGCAACTGTTGTTGTGGTTGGACATGCAGTTGTAGTGGTTGGAGCAGCTGGTGTTGTTGTTGGAGCAGCTGTTGTTGTGGTTGGAGCAACTGTTGTTGTGGTTGGAGCAGCAGTTGTAGTGGTTGGAGCAGCAGTTGTTGTTGTTGGAGCAGCTGTTGTTGTTGTTGGAGCAGCTGTGGTTGTTGTTGTCGTAGCCGTGGTTGTTGTTGGAGCAGCAGTTGTAGTGGTTGGAGCAACTGTTGTTGTGGTTGGAGTAGCTGTTGTTGTGGTTGGTGGCACAGTTGTTGTGGTTTGTGCCACAGTTGTTGTGGTTGGAGCAGCTGGTGTTGTTGTAGCAGCAGTTGTTGTTGTTGGAGCAGCTGTTGTTGTGGTTGGTGCCACAGTTGTTGTGGTTGGAGCAACTGTTGTTGTGGTTGGAGCAGCTGTTGTTGTGGTTGGAGCAGCTGTTGTTGTTGTTGGAGCAGCTGTTGTTGTGGTTGGAGATGCAGTTGTAGTGGTTGGAGCAGCTGTTGTTGTTGTTGGAGCAACTGTTGTTGTGGTTGGAGCAGCAGTTGTAGTGGTTTGAGCAGCTGTGGTTGTTGTTGGAGCAGCTGTGGTTGTGGTCGGAGCAGCTGTTGTTGTGGTTGGAGCAGCTGTGGTTGTTGTTTGAGTAGCAGTTGTTGTTGGAGCAGCAGTTGTAGTGGTTGGAGCAACTGTAGTTGTGGTTGGAGCAACAGTTGTTGTTGTTGTTGCCACTGTAGTTGTAGTTGGGTTGGCTGTGGTTGTGGTTGGTGCTGCAGTGGTCGAGGGTGAATTACAGGTTGGTCCTGTTGTTATGGTACCAATGCTCTCTATGAACGGTAGAGATTTCAAGCTTGAGGCAGCTGCACACAGGTTCTTAGATGCACATCCGTAAGCTGGGAAAGTGTTGGTGCCGTCGGTCACTGCAGATGAAAAATTTTTATTGTCATGACATATCATATTTAAAGCATTAGTTAAGACATCTTAAAAATGAGTTTGCTGATATCCAGTATTAAATCCTCCCAATTCTTTTATTCTTTGGGCTGAAGGAAGGACAATTCTTGGTGTATAAATGCTCAATCAACTTTTATTCCATACAATTCATCACTTTATGAGCACAAACCATCCGGATCGGGAGACATGCATGCAGAGGGGCACAGCAAATCTCAAAATGGTGGAGCGTTACCCAAAGCTTTTATAGCCTCTGTTGACCCCCACCTAGTCGTAAAAAGCCTAAACTTACATACCCTCTAACTCTCAGTGAGCCTGTGTTATGACCTTGGCTCCCTGTCTTTCTGACATAGAGAAAGGTGGGGGTAGAACTTCTGTGGAATGTGGTCTGTCTCCTCCACTATCAGAAAAAAGGGCCCTCTGCACACAATATTCTCTTCTTAACTCAGCAGTATGACATGCAGTGAAACAGTGTAAATCATTCACAGTAAATCAACAGTATAGGATAATATAGACATATCTAATAAATCTAATGATTTTCACAATTTCTTAATCCAGAGGTATAATGCAAATTAAAACTACATACTAATTATACTCTCTATAATATGGAGTAGGGTGTGGCTTACAAGCAGTATAATGATTCACACAGTTCGATTATAGGGATAGGATAACATATGATAAAAAAGAATCTTACACCAGTAATATCCATTATTATGTTGGTTTAGTGCCTTTTGGTAAGTCATAAGTCATGGTAAATGGTAAAACAACTGATACATTTATTGTTGTCTTCTACTTTAATAAAGCCCCCAATTTAATTTTTCCACCAAGTCATATTTACCAGTTCAGACACACATTTACCTTTCCCTGCTCCAGTCTGTTGTCCCAAAAGGTTTTAAGAGGACCACCATCATCCCTGTCCCAAGGAAAACTAATGTGAGCTGCCTAAATAACTATCACCCAGTAGCACTCACATCCATTGTGTGAGTGTTTTGAGCGCATAGTTAAAGCTCACATCACACCTTTACTCCCTGCTTCACTCGTTGTGGAGGGGATCTCCAGTTTGCCTACAGGCCTAACAGATCTACAGACGACGCAATAGCAATTGCATTCCACACTGCCCTCTCGCACTTGGACCAGAAAAACACATATGTGCGGATGCTGTTCATAGACTATAGCTCTGCCTTCAACGCCATCATACCATCCAGACTCATCATGAAACTCCATGACCTGAGAACATCAGCTCCTCCCTGTGCAGCTGGATCCTGGACTTCCTGACAGACAGACCTCAGGTGGTTCGGATCAGCAGCATCACCTAATCCACACTCACACTCAGCACAGGTGCCTCCCAGGGATGCATGCTTAGCCCCCTGCTTACACCCTGTTCACCCACGACTGTACACCAACACACAGCTCCAACACCATCATCAAATTTGCAGACGACACCACCATCATTGGCTGCATTTCTGATGGAGATGAGACAGCATACAGGGCAGGGGTGAGAGCCCTGACATCATGGTGCCATGACAACAACCTCCTGCTTAACGTCAGCAAAACCAAGGAGCTCATTGTGGATTACAGGAGACTACAGAGAAGAAGCCACACGCCCAGTCACATCGAAGGAGCAGAGGTGGAGAGAGTCAGCTTCTTCAGATTCCTAGGCATCTACATTTGCAAGGATCTGAGTTGGTCACACCATGTTGGTGTGATCAGAAAAGCAGTAAGACAGCAGCTCTTCTTCCTGGGGCGCCTGAGAAGATTTGGCATGAACTCCAGAATACTTACAAACTTCTACTGATGCACCATTGAAAGTATTCTGACCAGCTGCATCACCACCTGGTATGGCAGATGTAACGCTCCCGCCCGCAAAGCTCTGCTGAGGGTGGGGAGATCAGCACAGCGCATCACCAGGACTGAGCTGCATGCTTTGCAGGATCTAAATAGATAGCCCTGCATGAGGAAGACGCAGCGGATACTCTCTGATCCCAAGCACCCCAGCCTTTTCACACTCCTGCTGTCCGGCAGATGGTTCAGGAGCATTCAGAACCGCACTAGCAGACACAGGGATAGTTTTTACCCACAAGCCACCAGGCTTTTGAACTGCTGACATTCTTACACCAGCTGTCGTCATGGTGTAAGGCCAATAACCTCCTCCTCAACAACAACCAAAGAACTCATAATAGACTTCAGAAGGAAAAAGGCAGAGACCCAATCACTATTCATTAATAGGGACTGTGTAGAAAGGGTGGCAAGCTTCCGCTTCCTGGGAGTCAACATAGAGGAGAACCTTTCCTGGAGTGTGAACACCTCCGAGCTGCTGAGAAAGGCCCAACAGAAACTGTACTTCCAGAGAATTCTCAGGAGGAATAACATCATACAGAGACTGCTGGTGTCCTTCTACAGAGCCACCATTGAGAGTGTTCTAACTTACTGCATATGCATCTGGTACACTAGCTGCAGAGGGGCTCAGAGGAAAGCACTCCAAGGGATCATGCATGGTGAAGCTCCCCAGTATATCTCTGACCTGTTGAAACCTCATGCTTCATCCCGAGCACTTAGGTCTTCAGGTCAGAGGCTACTGGTGGTCCCACGTACTAGATTTAAAACACGTGGGGATCGGGCTTTTCAGGCACTGGCACCTAGGCTGTGGAACTCTCTGCCATTGTCTTTACGCTGTCTAGACTCTACTGACTCCTTTAAAAGCAGCTGAAGACATTTTTATACAAACGGGCTTTTAACTAATTTAATTAATTTTAACTTGTATGTCTGATCTTACTGTAAAGCACTTTGTGATTTTTATCTGTGAAATGTGCTATATAAATAAATTTTACTTACTTACTTACTTACTATTAACACCGCCCAAAAGATCACTGGCTGCCCTCTCCCCACACTGGAAGTTCTACACAACGTCCACTGTTTTAAAAAGGCCCAAAACATCATAAAAGACACCTCACATCCTGGCCACTCCCTGTTTGAACTGTTGCCCCCAGGCAGACGGTACAGGCCAATCAGTGCAAGGACTAATAGACTCAAACAGCTTTTATCCAACTGCAATAACACGTCTGAATACTGCTACAAAAAAATGTCCATCACGCCACTCTTGTATTAATCTATGCGCTGACTGATGCATGTATGTGGGAATGTATGTGAATGTTTGTTGATACTTCTTATTAGTACTTTAAGTATTCTATTTATTTTTTTATTGAATTTTATTGTTTTATTTATATTTTGATATTGTTAGGGATGATGCATTGATTGGGAACCATTTTTAATTTCATTGTACCTGTGACAATGACAATAAAGTTTCTGATTCTGACCATTACACACTCCCTACAATTACTAGACTTTACACACTGCCACTTTATATCCTCACTGCATACTTTTTGCACAACTCTAAATACCAAACTGTAAATTCTGAACAACTGTCTCAAATTCTCTTAATATTAATACTTTAGTTTTTTGTTATTTGTTATCTTTATTATCATTATTATTATTATTGCTGTTGTTGTGGTTATTTTCTTTTTAAATATAACTGCAGACTTATATATGTTCATATAAAGCTGAGGAGCACGAGCCAAAGAATTTCACTACGGGTAAATGTGGCGACACTGTTTATATGTACATGACAATAAAACTTGAAACTCAGACAGCAGTTTTACAGTTAGCCTTTTTGTGCTCTCTAACTGTTGTACGCAACACTGATAATGCATGAGGTTAATTTGATGTTCAGAATCTTTCATGTTGACATGTGAACTCTAACCAAAAAATGTATAAGAAGACAAACATGCCTGTGTAGTAGCCTGTGACAATCTAAACATGTACTCAGAGTATTATAATTAAAATGGTTTCTTTTTTTATGCACTAACACTCCTGTCACAGCAATTTATTATTAAATATATTCTGTTACATTTTATTTAGAGCTTCTAATTATTTTTCAGTCAAAAGAAAATCATGAAGCTACACTGTAGATCAACTGTAGAGTTGTGGGCATTGACCATCATTATTGGTTTGCAAATGGTTAGGGAAATGCTTTGTACCTATCTTCAATATCTTTCACATAAAGAGTAATCTAAAATCTGTTTGTGTTCTGTTTGCTGAAACTCAAAATCTCACTGCAGTGACCTGAGAACACCACTAAAGGGTGTAGTTGTTTGTTTAACATTTCTAATGCCACATTTTTTAATCAGAGAGAAGAACAGAACCTGATTTTCAGTCAATTTTTATAGTGACTTTCAGGTTTATGAAAACATGTAGTTACAATTTCAGAAGCCACTGTGATTTCCTTTTAGTGAATAGTGTTCCTACACTGGGTGTTGGGAATACTTGTTAACTAATACATATATATAATTTCATGAACTAATTATCAAATCCTGACCTTCATCTTCAAAGATTTAAGGTACAAAATAAAATGTCTTACAAATACTGATGAAATGCTTCATAATGTTGCCACTGACTAATTAAAAAAAAAAATGTTTGTGAATTTATTTTAGGTATAAAAGCCAATTTAAAGATGATCTTTGTTAAAGTATACATGATGAAGACTCACTCATTGATTGAAAGCATTGGTCCTCCAATCCCTGACACGGTAATGGAGTGTTGCACAGAGGGGTGGAACAAACGTTACATAGTCGGCCATTACTTGACTGAGGAGCAGGAGCTGTAAAAGAAAAGAGCATCATTTCATTTCAGAACTGAGAACATTTCAGCAAATATCAGAATATTGTTTCTTATTGTGTCTTTAATAAAACACTTATAGATTTGTACTTACCAGCCAGAGTTGCTGAGTTGCAGTTATCTGTGTTGCAGCATGTGGCAGATGCAAGAGCACTTTGAACACCCATGTTAACTGAAAATGTCTGAGAGCCCGTAACTGGACACAGGGAGGAAGATGCACATGCCTTGTAGATTTGTGTTGCCGTAGTTCCAGATGAAGTAGCTGCAAATTCAAAGTGTATTTTGTTAATGTTGATGGAAAGTACACATAATTTCAAAGTCATTGAAATTTACTGAAGTTTATCACATAATATTTGATTTGATTTGATATACCTTTAGTCCCACAAGGGGAAATTTCATAATATGAAGAGAAGATTACCTAAAATAGTAGCTGTAACACACATGGTCTCTGAAGAACATGTAATTGGTAGTGTGCTTGAACACTTCTGATCTGTGCAGGTTTGACACTGAAGGGCTCCAGCTGCAATCAGGAGAGAAACAATAAAAGGATTGAAGTTATAATGAAAGGTTTTAAAATACCCCAGTATACTGGCATAATTAAAGAATCTTTATCTCTTTGATTTCTTTACACTGTTACACAGATTGATGAAATGCAGTTAATCTCTTTAACATGTGTGTGTATAAATATTTTTAATAAAGTCGACATGAAACACTACATTAAAGTTAATTTAAGGTTAATCTATTAAGGATAATTTACACCATGGAGGCCTGCTCTAAAAACCTTCCAACATTTAACAGTTTGTGAAACTATATTTAAAATGTTATAATTTTTATGGCATGTGTAGCACCACCTAGTGTGAGAAAAGAATCTGACCACTAGATGCGATCAGCAATATGAAATATTAAGGTGGACTTTAACTCCCAGTTATCTCTGGGTTAAACCTGTTTTCCCAATCACAAACAGTTCACGTGATAACAGGTTGTGACATCCACATCACAAACTGAACAAAGTGTTAAGCCATCCATCAAGATGTCCACACTGAAAGAAATGTTCACTTCCCAGTTTTGCTCAGCATGAAGTAGAACTTATCCACTCAGTGAAATGATTTGGCGAAAGTAAAAGACTTCCACATCAGTTTGCCAAACAGATTCAGAAACAGAATTTACAAACTAAAACAAAATGTATGGCATATCTTTCTCAGAGCCTCTTGGGTTTCTTTGTTTTGTTTTTTTTTGTTTTTTTTGTTTGCTTGTTTGCGTTTTAATTGGCTGTATCACGCTCATTGATCTATTTTCTCTACATATATGCTGACAGATATCTGGTTTCCTGATAATGCTTTGAGAGAAAACTTAGTTATGTTTTTGGTGTGATGCTCATGTAGTTACCTAATCTTGTAAACTGTTTGGATGTTCTTGGAGAAGGACATAAAATAAACTTTAAGGTTTTCTTTTTCTTTTATTGTAAAATTTAGACTTTAAATGTTTAAATTAAATCCTGAATGATAAGGAAAAGAGCAGTTACCTGTGCTGGAGAGTGCCCAAAGGACAATTAGAGCAGTCAGCTTCATTGTGATGAACAGGTCAGTTCTGCAGATTAGTTTCCTTGGACTGTGATACTAAATCTCAGGAGCACTCCTACACTTTATATACTGAACAGGTGAGCTCAGGATTGGGTGTGTTTACATTTTTACAGCATGAACATTCAGAATTTCATTTCCTCTTTTGTCAAATCATTCTGCTAGCGCACTTTACCACACCCTGTGTTCAATTATGCATTTAAACAAAAAGGGTACGCAACAGCTTTTAATTTCTAAATATAAATGCATGAGTACGATTTCTTATAATGCGTCACTGAGCCTTCATTTTCTCTTTTGCTATATAAATCTTTTTATTTTTTATTTTCCGTGTTTTGCATTTCTTTATTCACTAAATTAATATGAGTCCATGATTACTTGTCATAGTTGCTCATAGCGTCATATGATTGTTGAGGTTTTCTGTGTTATATTATTGTAGGGTCGATCTTACAATATAAAGTGCCTTGAGATGACTGTCGTTGTGGTTTGGTGCTGTATAAAAAAATTGAATCAAATTGAATTGAAACCTTTTTTTGTTAATAGGTTATTACTCGCTCCCTCAGCGACCTTACCTGGTCTGCTCATTGTTTTGAGATGTTCGTTTGGGCTCCTCCTGGCAGAACACTGTACATTACTGAAGTGAACTTGCTGGGTCTTTGCGTCTAAATTACACCACACTGCTAGTAGATCACCCTGTGAATACTTCACCATAATAATTTGACCTGTGCAGGATAACTGCTCCATAGTCTATACATTAAATCTTATTTTCTTTTATTTACCTGCTGGATAGTTACTGAGTGTAACGCCTTTCCTCCACTTTGTTTAACCACTGAAGTAGAATTTCCTCTATCGATCACTTTATCCCATCCATCCATCCATCCATTCGCTCCCGCTTATCCTTTTCAGGGTCGCGGGGGGCGCTGGAGCCTATCCCAGCTGTCATAGGGCGAAAGGCGGGGTACACCCTGGACAGGTCGCCAGTCTGTCGCAGGGCTCACTTTATCCCAATCAACTCTAATTAGAAGTTAAAATAATGATCATTCTAAAGAAATGATAATTAACCTTTGGCTGGAAAAGTATAAGTGTAGCTTGAATTGGATAATAACCACTACCTACTTTCTAGGAAGCATTTTCCTAGAAAGGAATTTTTTAAAACTTTTTAAATACATAAAGAAAAGTGCTGTTTTTCGTTTGTTGGTTTGTTTTTACTCTCTTTATGTGTTTAATGTCTATTTGCATTGTAACTCATACAGACATAGTAATTTCTATGTCTGTATAGGTTCTCAGTCATCCAGGTGATGGTAATATTTGTAGAAATAGTAGACTTTATTACTGCAGTTAAATAGGCAAACATACAATACGTAGCACTGGGAGTGGCATTCTGTCAGGGCAAGTAAGGCAAGCAGGACTGAAAACAAAAAATGAGGAAACAATTTTTAGTTTTCAGGAAATGGAATTAGAAGCATTTCCTTTCCTGCCACCGCAAGTGCCTGTCTCTTGATATAGAAAGTTTAAATAGTCCTTTTTTGCCTTTTCCTCTTCATTACTCTATTCAATTCAATTCAATTCAACTTTATTTATATATCGCCAAATCACAACAAAAGTCGCCTCAAGGCGCTTCATAGATACAGAGAAAAACCCAACAATCATATGACCCCCTATGAGCAGCACTTTGGCGACAGTGGGAAGGAAAAACTGCCTTTTAACAGGAAGAAACCTCCAGCAGAACCAGGCTCAGGGAGGGGCGGAGCCATCTGCTGTGATTGGTTGGGGTGAGAGAAAGAAGACAGGATAAAGACATGCTGTGGAAGAGAGACAGAGGTTAATAACAGATATGATTCAATGCAGAGAGGTCTGTTGACACATAGTGAGTGAGAAAGGTGACTGGAAAGGAAACACCCAGTGCATCATGGGAATCCCCGGCAGCCTATGTCTATTGCAGCATAACTAAGGGAGGATTCAGGGTCACCTGGTCCAGCCCAACTATATGCTTTAGCAAAAAGGAAAGTTTGAAGCCTAATCTTAAAAGTAGAGATAGTGTCTGTCTCCTGAATCCAAACTGGAAGCTGGTTCCACAGAAGAGGGGCCTGAAAACTGAAGGCTCTGCCTCCCATTCTACTTTTAAATACTCTAGGAACAACAAGTAGGCCTGCAGAGCGAGAGCGAAGTGCTCTAATAGGGTGATATGGTACTACAAGGTCATTAAGATAAGATGGGGCCTGATTATTTAAGACCTTGTATGTGAGGAGCAGGATTTTGAATTCTGGATTTAACAGGAAGCCAAAACAGGAGAAATCTGCTCTCTCTTTCTAGTCCCTGTCAGGACTCTTGCTGCAGCATTTTGGATTAACTGAAGGCTTTTCAGGGAGTTTTTAGGACTTCCTGATAATAATGAATTACAGTCGTCCAGCCTGGAAGTAATAAATGCATGAACTAGTTTTTCAGCGTCACTCTGAGACAGGATATTTCTAATTTTAGAGATGTTGCGCAAATGGAAGAACGCAGTCTTACATATTTGTCTTACTCTACTTTGTTTTCTCTATTACTCTGTGTTCTAAATTATACACTTTAATGGTTACGTCATGAACTACATAATATATAATTATATGCTGAACAGACTGGGTGTGTTTACATTTTGTAAATTCCAAACATGCAGTTCGCTCTTTTGCAAAATCATGACGTAAGTACAGGTCCCACACCCTTTTAATCCAGCATCTAATACTGTCAAAACAAAAAAGGGTAAACAGTTACGTTCATTTCTAAACTTAAATGAATGACAATTGTCTCCTGTTGTGTGTCATTTAGGCTTGTCATCTGCATTTGAATTGTGTATGAATTTCAGGTTTATTTATTATTATTATAGATTTATTTATTTATTTATTTTATTTTTGTCTGACCCTAAACGCCTGTTTAAGGGGTTCTTATTTTCTTCAACCAGTGATGAATAGTGTCATAGCAACAAACACTTTTTCCCACTTCTGTGTAATTTGTTAGAGTAAATGTAAATGTTACTAAGAAATGATCAGACAAAAGAGGGTTTTTAGGGAATGCTGCCACATGTTATGTTTCTATGGCATACATGAAAGGGTGAACAAGGATAAGACAAACTTCAAATCAATTAGAATTCTGTCTGGTTCTATGGTTGATTAATAAGCTGGAGTGGCATAATATGGCTTATGTCTTTCCTCCTTGGCATTTTTGTTTTAACACACAGAGTGCATTTAGAAGTACCTCCTTTTCCTAACCTGACCTTTACCTGACAAATCTTCAAGGTTGGGTAGGGGAATCATTAAGGACTTAGGGGAAAAAAGAGGAGGGTTCTACGAATGATATTACACAAGCCTTCAAACAATTTAATGTCAGATGCCTGCCTAATTGAAACTATAATGTGCAAAAGAAGAACAACAAAATACACATCTTACTTTATCCCATGTCCTTATTGTTGTATTTTAGGCAGGCAATGTAACTGAGAATGTCATTTACAAAGCTGGCGATACACAGTTAAATTAATGTCTAAATTCAATGACAAAACAGCAGCGTATGTTTTATGCCTGATGTCATTAAGATAGCTGCTTAGAACTCTGTTTCTGCTACTCTCTGTTTCTAAATTACAGCTCTGGCCAACATGGACCGTGAGGTGAAAGAGGAATACCAGGTTCTTCTCCAGGCCAAAGATATGGGTGGTCAACTGGGGGGACTGGCCTCCACCACCATCATCAATATCACCCTGACTGATGTCAATGACAACCCCCCACGCTTCACTAAGAGTAACAAACTCTTAGAAATGTCTAATTTGCTCATTGTTTAAAAAAATCTACCCATTCATTCATTCAGTTACGTTGGACTAATAATAGTGTTTAATTGGTTGTCTCTTTTTACTGATCTTTCTTACTCTTTAAGGTATTTTTAATCTTCATGTACCAGAGTCAGCATCATTGGGTGCAGCTGTGGGACGAATTCAAGCCCAGGATTTGGATGTAGGCAGCAACGCACGGGTGGAGTATGCCATTGTTCCAGGAGATGAGGGCAACATGTTTGACATCATCTGTAATGGTCAAAGTCCAGAAGGGATAATTGTTCTGAAAAAGGTAAATTCACCCTTTAGTGCACGTTAGTTGCTTTCTAAGTGCTTCCTGCTGCAAAGCATTGATCCATTCACACAGCACTTTATTTTATGTCTTCAAGCTGATGATGGAAAGATTGTTTTATGCTGATGCAAAGTTCTTTAAATCATATGAATTAGGCCACGTTCACACTGCAGGTCTTAATGCTCAATTCAGATTTTTTGATCAAATCCAAATTTTTTTTGTCTGTTTTTCACACTACGAATAAAATGTGACAGCAAACGCGCTCCAGTGTGAACGGTTCACGGCCCTCAAAGCGTCACACGTGCGCAAAAGAAGACGTCACACACAACACGCTCTGTTTACAGAAGTAAAAATGTCGGCTACAGAGCTGGTAGGTGTTGTTGCAGCAGTCGATCAATTTCTGCACAGTCGTAACCGACAGAATTTTGACAAATTAATTAAAGAAAAGACACTGAGAAAAAAAAGAGCCTTTGCTTTAACAATGGCCGCCATGCTTTCTCGTTTGTCTTCTCCGGAGCTGATAATTGGCGTCTGTCTTGTGTCAGTGACGTAAAAGACGGATTTAATGCGACGTGACCATCAAACAGCAGTCGCTTTCTACAACATCGGATATGTATCGGATTCAGTACCACATACGAAAGTGACCCAGGTCAGATTTGAAAATATTGGATTTGTGCCGTGATCGGATAGATGGGTCGCATAGGGTCAAAAAAGTCGGATTTGATGCGCTTTCGCCTGCAGTGTGAACGTAGCCTGAGACTGCTTCACAGCCACATTGTTAAATGTGGTTCATAGTTCTAAATGTGTTAAATTGTCAGCGAGAATAGAGAAACACTAACTGACCGTCTGGTCCATTGTAATTGCTGTCACTGGGGTAATACCATGTAAGGGACTATTGTACTTTGTACTGTATTCATTGCTTCATACTCTGTGCTCTGGTGACAATTTTGTTATTTTGTTGAATAAAAGACACATTTGGCTGACACGAGTATTTGACCAGGACTACACAGTGATGAGTGCAGGACAAACTCTCTGACTTTCCTGTGAGAGATAAAGACATGGATGTGTACATGAAATGGTTTGAAAACATTAGATAGAAAGCAATTATATGTAACCCCTGACTCACTTTAAATAGTTTAGAACAGCCAAAACTACAGACTAGGTTTAGCAGGATTACAATAGGAAATGAGGTGAACATGGAGTGAAATGGCTGGAGACAGGAAATGAGCAACAATGGTTATTGTTTTGTACAGAAATGAAAATTAAATGGCCTGCATTTGTATAGCGCTTTACTTAGTCCCTAAGGACCCCAAAGCGCTTTACACAACCAGTCATCCACCCATTCACGCACACATTCACACACTGGTGATGGCAGCTACATTGTAGCCACAGCCACCCTGGGGCGCACTGACAGAGGCGAGGCTGCCGGACACTGGCGCCACTGGGCCCTCTGACCACCACCAGTAGGCAACGGGTGAAGCGTCTCGCCCAAGGACACAACGACCGAGACTGTCCAAGCCGGGGCTTAAACTGGCAACCTTCCGATTACAAGGCGAAATCAATATTGAATCGGTGTGCAACTTTGCCAAAACAATGTCGGACTCTGTAGTTTTCTCTGGTCCCCTCCCCAATCAGACCAGGAGTGACATGTTTAGCCGCATGTTCTCCTTAAATTGCTGGCTGTCTGAGTGGTGTCCCAGAAACGATGTGGGCTTCACAGATAATTGGCAAACCTTCTGGAGGAAACCTGGTCTTGTTAGGAGAGACGGCATCCATCCCACTTTGGATGGAGCAGCTCTCATTTCTAGAAATATGGACAAATTTATTAAACCCCCCAAAATATGACTATCCAGAGTTGGGACCAGGAAGCAGAGTTGCAGTCTTACACGCCTCTCTGCAGCTTCTCTCCTCCTGCTACCCCCCCAAAAACCCATCTCCATAGAGACTGTGTCTTCTTCCAAAAAGACAAAAAACAAACTAAAAACCAGCAACAAACAACTTAAACATAAACAATCACAAAGAAAGAACAATACAGTATCCACATCTGAACCAAAGAGTAACACAGTGAAATGTGGATTATTAAATATTAGGTCTCTCTCCTCCAAGTCTCTGTTAGTACATGACTTAATAATTGATCAACAAATTGATTTACTCTGCCTTACAGAAACCTGGTTGCAGCAGGATGATTATGTTAGTTTAAATGAATCAACACCCCCGAGTCATTCTAACTACCAGAAATCTCGAAGCACAGGCCGAGGGGGCGGTGTGGCAGCAATTTTTCACACCAGCTTATTAATCAACCAAAGACCAAGACAGACTTTTAATTCATTTGAAAGCCTGATGCTTAGCCTCGTCCACCCCAGCTGTGAAACTCAGAAACCAGTCTTACTTGTTATCATCTATGGTCCACCTGGGCCTTACACAGAGTTTCTGTCTGATTTCTCAGACTTTTTATCTGATTTAGTTCTGAGCTCAGATAAAATAATTATTGTGGGTGATTTTAACATCCATGTAGATGCTAAAAATGACAGCCTCAACATGGCATTTAATCTGTTATTAGACTCAATTGGCTTCTGTCAAAATGTAAAAGAACCCACCCACCACTTTAATCACACTCTAGATCTTGTTTTAACATATGGCATAGAAACTGAACATTTAACAGTGTTTCCTGAAAACCCTCTCCTGTCTGATCATTTCCTGATAACATTTACATTTACAATAATTGATTACACAGCGGTGGAGAGTAGACTTTATCAAAGTAGATGTCTTTCTGAAAGTGCTGTAACTAAGTTTAAGAATATAATCCACCCACTGTTATCATCTTCAATGCCCTGTACCAACATAGAGCAGAGCAGCTATCTGAACGCTACCCCAACAGAGGTCGATTATCTTGTTAATAATTTCACCTCCTCACTACGTACGACTCTGGATACTGTAGCTCCTGTGAAAACTAAGGTCTCTAATCAGAAGTACCTGACTCTGTGGTATAATTCTCAAACACGTAGCCTAAAGCAGATGACTCGTAATCTGGAGAGGAAATGGCGTGTCACAGATTTAGAGGATCATCATTTAGCCTGGAGAAATAGTTTGCTGCTTTATAAGAAAGCCCTCCACAAAGCCAGAACGTCTTACTATTCATCACTGATTGAAGACAATAAGAACAACCCCAGGTTTCTCTTCAGCACTGTAGCCAGGCTGACAAAACGTCAGAGCTCTTTTGAGCCAACAATCCCTTTAACGTTAACTAGTAATGACTTCATGAACTTCTTCACAAATAACATTTTTATCATTAGAGAAAAAATTACCAGTAATCATCCCACAGATGTAATATTATCTACAGCTACTCTTAGTACCATTGATGTTAAGTTAGACTATTTTTCTCTAATTGATCTTTCTGAGTTAACTTCAATAATTACTTCCTCCAAACCATCAACGTGTCTTTTAGACCCCATTCCTACAAAACTGCTCAAAGAAGTCCTGCCATTAATTAATGCTTCGATCTTAAATATGATCAACTATCTCTAATGATCGGCTATGTACCACAGGCCTTCAAGCTGGCTGTAGTTAAACCTTTACTCAAAAAGCATCTCTAGACCCAGCAGTCTTAGCTAATTATAGGCCAATCTCCAACCTTCCTTTCATATCAAAAATCCTTGAAAGAGTAGTTGTCAAACAGCTAACAGATCATCTGCAGAGGAATGGTTTATTTGAAGAGTTTCAGTCAGGTTTCAGAGCTCATCACAGCACAGAAACAGCTTTAGTGAAGGTTACAAATGATCTTCTTATGGCCTCTGACAGTGGACTCATCTCTGTGCTTGTCCTGCTAGACCTCAGTGCAGCATTCGATACTGTCGACCATAATATCCTATTAGAGCGATTAGAACATGCTGTAGGTATTACAGGTACTGTGCTGCAGTGGTTTGTATCATATCTATCTAATAGACTCCAGTTTGTGCATGTAAATGGAGAGTCCTCTTCACACACTGAGGTTAATTATGGAGTTCCACAGGGTTCAGTGCTAGGACCAGTTCTGTTTACATTATACATGCTTCCCTTAGGCAGCATCATTAGAAGACATAGCATACATTTACACTGCTATGCAGATGACACCCAGCTCTATCTGTCCATGAAGCCAGATAACACACACCAATGAGTTAAACTGCAGGAATGTCTTAAAGACATAAAGACCTGGATGGCCGCTAACCTTCTGCTTCTTAATTCAGATAAAACTGAGGTTATTGTACTCGGCCCTGAAAAGCTTAGCAATATGGTATCTAAGCAGATTCTTACTCTGGATGGCATTACCTTGGCCTCCAGTAACGCTGTGAGGAACCTTGGAGTCATTTTTGACCAGGACATGTCCTTCAATGCACATATTAAACAAATATGTAAGACTGCGTTCTTCCATTTGTGCAACATCTCTAAAATTAGAAATATCCTGTCTCAGAGTGACGCTGAAAAACTAGTTCATGCATTTATTACTTCCAGGCTGGACGACTGTAATTCATTATTATCAGGAAGTCCTAAAAACTCCCTGAAAAGCCTTCAGTTAATCCAAAATGCTGCAGCAAGAGTCCTGACAGGGACTAGAAAGAGAGAGCAGATTTCTCCTGTTTTGGCTTCCCTTCATTGGCTTCCTGTTAAATCCAGAATTGAATTCAAAATCCTGCTCCTCACATACAAGGTCTTAAATAATCAGGCCCCATCTTATCTTAATGACCTTGTAGTACCATATCACCCTATTAGAGCACTTCGCTCTCGCTCTGCAGGCCTACTTGTTGTTCCTAGAGTATTTAAAAGTAGAATGGGAGGCAGAGCCTTCAGTTTTCAGGCCCCTCTTCTGTGGAACCAGCTTCCAGTTTGGATTCAGGAGACAGACACTATCTCTACTTTCAAGATTAGGCTTCAAACTTTCCTTTTTGCTAAAGCATATAGTTAGGGCTGGACCAGGTGACCCTGAATCCTCCCTTAGTTATGCTGCAATAGACATAGGCTGCCGGGGGATTCCCATGATGCATTGAGTTTTTCCTTTCCAGTCACCTTTCTCGCTCACTATGTATTAACAGACCTCTCTGCATTGAATCATATCTGTTATTAATATCTGTCTCTCTTCCACAGCATGTCTTTTATCCTGTCTTCCTTCTCTCACCCCAACCAGTCGCAGCAGATGGCCCCGCCCCTCCCTGAGCCTGGTTCTGCTGGAGGTTTCTTCCTGTTAAAAGGGAGTTTTTCCTTCCCACTGTCGCCAAAGTGCTTGCTCATAGGGGGTCATATGATTGTTGGGTTTTTCTCTGTATCTATGAAGCGCCTTGAGGCGACTTATGTTGTGATTTGGCGCTATATAAATAAAATTGAATTGAATTGAATTGAATTGAATTGAATTGAACTCTTGAGCCATGATCGCCCCAGTAAATCAGACACAAATTCCACAATAACAGCAGTAATAGTAATGATAAGCCGGCATAACAAAAATAACCTACTGAGCTCAATATTTCAATTTCTGGTCATTTGTCAGATCTGGATTCCTTATTAGTCTAGTCAGGGTTTCTTACTAGTCTAGTTCTTTTTTCCTTGGTTTTGTGGTTTGTGTGTTACCACTTTTATGCCTCTCTTGAGGGAGAGATTAGTTTAGTCTGGGCTCTATCCGGAGAGAATCCAAAATCTTAGTTGCTTTATCACACGAACAGAACACCTAGCCAAAATGACAGAAAATTCCGCACAGACCATCCGAAGCCTGTCTCGTCTACCTTCCACGTGCGAAAAACCAAGCTCGTGTGTAATGGTGGTCCGGTGCTTGGAAGGCGGGACTAAAACCACTTCCAACAAATGAAATGGCCATTACCCAATGTGATCCGTAAAAAGAAAAATGAAGTTTGATAGAGGATCACACTTCTTTCAAAATAAATTTGTCTTTTCAAAATAAGAGAGTGGAAATACATTTATACAAATAAAGAGAAAGCAAGAAAGAATAACAACAAAAGCTACTGGGTTACATACACTTGTGTGTAAAGCCCTCTATGTGGTTAAGTAGAGCAGCGAAGTGCTAGTGTATATAAGAACCAGTCAATTTATCATAGTTGTCATTACCTGGATCTATAGTACCATTAGAAACCTTGAAGTTGTTTTGTGTCTAAGACTGCATTTTTGACCTGCATAATATTGCTAAAATTAAAAACATGGTGTCTAAGAGTGATATTGAAAAAAATGTTCATGCATTTATGGATGGAACCATTTTGATTCCCTTTTAAATAATCCTAAGTCCTAAAAGCTATCTGTAAACTCTTCACATTGTGTTCATTGTATTTATTCCACAACCAGTCAAGGCAGGTGTTCATAAAAAACAACTACCCTCTCAGATGCATCATTTCTAATTTGGTTTCTTTGACTTCGTCTACGCCTCCATTTCTTTATCTCTCACAGGAAATGTCAGAGCGCTTGTGTTACGCCCCGGCTCTTTTTCAAGGGGAGGTAACATAAATGAGCCCAGAGACGGGGGGGCAGATTAAAAAAACACAAGGTTTATTACCACAACTGAAAACACATAGTGAAACGACTCACTAGGCACTGAGGCAATTCAAACAAAAAAACAACTCTCAAATATTCAAATAACACAAGAACACTAATAGAACACGAGTCATCTCAAAGGCTGCAACTCAAAAAACAGAGGCTCAAAAGGCAGCGGCACAAAGGCAGAGGCAGGAGGGACAGCCTACGTCTGTTCAAGAGAGTCGAACATGAGTGAAGAATCCTCAGCCTTTTGTACTCCCAGGTAAACGCAGGCAGCCGCAGCAGCCAACGGTGTGTGTGGACTGGTCAAATACTCGTGTCAGCCAAAAGCATTTCTCTATTCTCACTGACAATTTAAAGCATTTAGAACTATGAACCACGTTTGGTAAATGAATTGATTTTTATATAGCACTTTTCTATTCTCCCGGAGTACTCAAAGCGCTGTATAGCCTCATTTACACCCACTTCTAAACTCAAGTGTAAACTAACCAACATTCACACTCTGATGGATGCATCGGAGAGCAACTTGGGGTTAGTAAGGATATTTGGCATGCAGACTGGGGAAGCCAAGGATCGAACCTCCAACCTTCCAATCAGTAGCTGATCTGCTCTACTACCTGGCCAAGGTCTTTCTGTGTGGAGCCTGAATGTGATGCCTGCAGTTGGTTGGGATCTCTCCCAGTACTTTGGCTTCCTTCCACAATCCAAAGATATGCAGTTAGTGGGTTTTGGCTAATTAGTGGTTCTAAATTCTAAAATAACACGTACCAGTTAAATTAAACTACAGGAGAGTCTTAAAGAGAAAAAGACATTTATACAGCATCAAATCGCAACATCAGTCGCCTCAAGGAGCTTTATACTGTAAGGTCGACCCTACAATAATACATCCAGAGAAAAACCCAACAATCATATGACCCCCTATGAACAAGCACTTTGGCGACAGTGGGAAGGAAAAACTCCCTTTTAACAGGAAGAAACCTCCAGCAGAACCAGGCTCAAGGAGGGGCGGGGCCATCTGCTGTGATTGGTTGCAGTGAGAGAAGGAAGACAGGATAAAGACATGCTGTGGAAGAGAGACAGAGGTTAATAACAGATATGATTCAATGCAGAGAGGTCTGTTAACACATAGTGAGTGAAGAAGAAACACTCAATGCATCATGGGAATCCCCCAGCAGCCTACAGCTGTTGCAGCATCACTAAGGGAGGATTCAGGGTCACCTGGCCCAACCCAATAAGTCTCTTGATGGGGGGGGCATTTTTCTGTCCTGTACAATGAGATGATAAACATGTCAGCCGACTGACTAATTCTACATATACTGTGGTTTAAAATACAGGAATTTGATTGGACTGTTAAATTTTAAAGATAAATGCCAGAGATTTTCACTCGTCTTTGATGCCATCAAAATGAAGTTCAGTGCTCCCATATTTGAGCACACGTAATAAAAAACTTCACATTGCAAAAGGGAAGTAAAAACATTTTCTTAATGGCATATAGTTTCATTTTACAACACAATTACTGTGAAATAAAGCATGCAGAATACTTTTTAAACAATCACAGTCACATACATGAATAAAATGTCATTTTTATTTAACTTTCACACTGGATTGATTTTTTTTTGTGATCAACATTTTATTGTTTTAAAACGGGGTTGGGGGGGGTACAGACATATACAGTACAACTGTAAACTGCAGTAGCAAAGCAAACATTAGCAAACAAGGCATAGGGACAGCAAAGAAAAGACACAAAAACACAAAGTTAAAACCAATTATTGCCTCTTCCAGGAGATAACTCTGGATGAGAAGGTTTTCCAAGCGTCAACAGTCGTGGGTCGAGCTTTATTTAATTTTGCTGTGGTATCTTCAATACCAATAACACGGGTAAGACATCGTCTCCAGAATGATTCCATACAAATGTCAGGACAGAACCATTGCTTTGTAATAGTCTTCTTTGCGCTGGATTGATATTTTTGTTTGGACCGCAAAGACAAAAATTTCCGTAGTTATCTTTTTAAAAAGTTCCCAGATGGTCCTAAAATTATACTTCAGAAAGTATTTTAGTTAAAATCACTGTAGACGGCCTGTGGGGCGTCCTCTCACTGCAGACATGAGGTAATATAAGGATTGCTCTGAATTTTTTGCTTCATCTCAGTGGATTTCTTCCCATGTTTTCCAGACTCTTGACTATGAAACCCAAGCGTCCTATACTTTCAAGGTGGAAGCATTTAATGCAGAGCTAGATCCCTGTTTCCTCCATCTGGGGCCCTTCAAGGACTCTGTGACAGTCAAAATTAACGTACTGGATGTGGACGAGCCTCCTGTCTTCACCACGCCTTACTATTCTTTGGACGTGTACGAGGACACTCCCCCAGGAACCATCATTGGCTCAGTGACCGCTTATGACCTGGATGCTAGTAGCAGTGCTGTCAGGTGGAAAGCGCTTCACAGATCTGTGGAATTATGTCAACAGACTCTTTATTTTTTTAAGTATTGTTAACAGTATTAGGTTCAAGGTTCAAGGTTCAAGGTTCTTTATTTGTCACATGCATAGTTATACAAGTATAACACAGTGAAATGTAGGCTGACACGCTCCTCGACATGTGCAAAAATGGGGGGGGGGGGGGGGTGTAGAGGAAGAACATTATATATATAAATATATATATATATACAGACATATAGTATATACACTGGGTGAATGTGCAGTAGTAGCAGCAAGCAGGTGAATTCTGTATATTAATATGAATAGACATCTGACTATTTTACAGGAGACAATATAAACATATTTAAAATTAAAGGAATTTGAAATGTACATTGTGCCTTATTGTGTATTATTCATTTCCTGGAAGGCTGGAAATTGTAACGATGTTGTTCTACATCATAGTTTGAATTGGATTCTTGATCAGAATCTAAATTCCGGCCTTTAAGGTGGCGCGGAAAAATACAACAAAATAAAATGATCTGACCAAGACAAAAACTGGTATTTTGAAATTATATTAATAAATGCGAATTCACTGTGTAATTGTGTAACTTGATTAGAAGCGTCCTCCTGAAAATAAGCCATCAGAGTAACATCCTCCTCTCTGCCTCTTAATGCGCCCCGGTTGCTATGGTAACGTGTAAATATTTCTTTCAAAATAAGACTCACAATTGCAACACGGGAGGAAGGCCTTCCATTAGGCCTCCTGTCCTAATTCTCTCTCTCCATGAGGACACTCCAGGGCCAAGCGCAGCAGTGGGTGACCAAAATGAAAATGATGAGGAAGTGAAACAGCCACCAACGACAGGGAGGAACAGAAGAAGAGACAGGAATAATGAACTGCCAGACCTCATCAAAGAGTACATGAGGCAGAAAAGAGAGGCTGAGGAGAGGAGAGCGCAGGAGAACAGGGAGAGGATGGACAGACTGTTTTCACTTCTTGAAAGATTAGTTCCAAAATGGGGTAGTTTAATAATTTAGACTACCCCGCCCTCCCAGAGGCATGCCTACCTATTCAGACCTGGATATCGTCTTTCAGAGGTGGTGTGTGCCGCAACAATCTAAGTCATCTGCACCGTGCTACGAGCAGAGACACAGCTATGACGTGGATGGCTCTACCAAATGTAAGGTCACAGGTGAACAAGACTTATTTTAAATTACTTTTTCCTCTCTTCGGGGCTTGACATCTTGTTCCTGACAAAGACATGGATTTGCCCTGATGACTCCTTCTCCTTCTCGGAACTTCTTCCTCCTGACTGTTCCTTCTTTAGCTTACGGGCTACGGGTGGAGGTGGTGGCTTAGCCTCATTTTTTAAAAATATACATAAAGCTTGGCAGCAGCCTTCTCCTACCTACGGTAGCTTTGAAGTTCAATTAGTGGAACTGGTCAATTCTTCTAAAACTTTGTGTGCCGTGGTTTATCGACCGCCGAAGTATAATAAATTCTTTATTCATGATTTTACTGATCTGTTAGGATCTATTTTTGTTGAATAGGACTGTGTTCTTATTACTGGTGATTTTAACATTCATATTTGCTGTAAGGATGACCTTTTAGCCACAGACTTTCTTACCTTAACTGACTCTTTTAACCTTGTTCAGTGGGTTAGTGGGCCAACCCACTTCAAAGGCCATATTTTCAATTAGATGATGACGACCCATGATCGGAAGGTCGGGGGTTCGAATCCCCTGAACGGCTAACCTGAGGTACTCGTGAGCAAGGTACCGTCCCCACACACTGCTCCCCGGCAGCCACCACACAGCTGGTGGCTGCCCACTGCTTCACTGAGTGAATGGGTTAAATGCAGAGAAGAATTTCCCCACGGGGATCAATAATAATAATAATACTAATAATGGATTGCATTTATATAGTGCTTTTCGGGACCCTCAAAGCGCTTTACAATTCCACTATTCATTCACTGTCACATTCATATACTGGTGAAGGCAAGCTACAGTTGTAGCCACAGCTGCCCTGGGGCAGACTGACAGAGGCGAGGCTGCCATATTGCGCCATCGGCCCCTCAAGAAAGTATACATTATCATTATCACGACATTGCTCCTTCGTTGCACTGCTTCCTTGAGTGCACGAGAGAAGTTAGAGAATGGCTTTCAGGCAATTCCCTTATCCTGAATGAAAAGAAAACGGAGATTGTAGTGTTTGGCAACCATATCCCTAGGGGCCTATTAACTGATACCTTTGGTTCCTTTGCCACTTCTCTCTCTGACTCAGTTAGTGACCTAGGTGTCCTGCTGGATAGCTCTTTCAAATTTAACAAACAAGTGTCTTCAGTAATCAAATCTAGCTTTTACCAACTGCGCCTTATTGCTAAGGCTAAGCACTATGTCCCTCATAAAGATCTTGTAAAGCTCATTCATGCTTTTGTGACATCTAGATTGGATTACTGTAATTCTCTCTACTTTGGTCTTCACTCTGCTCTCCTTCACAGACTTCAGCTTGTCCAGAATGCCGCAGGCTCGCCTCCTGACTGGTACTAGAAAGCATGCCTCTATCACCCCTGTTCTTGCTGATTTGTATTGGTTACCCATAAAATATCATATTGAATTTAAAATATTGTTGCTCACCTTTAAAATTATAAATAATTTAGCCCCTCGTTATCTTGTCAAGTCTTCTTAGTCTATATGTCCCTGGGCGAGCCCTCAGTTCTTCAGCCCAATTACTCCTGGCTCAGCCTAGATCTAGACTTAAATCTATGGGTGACCGTGCTCTTGCCGTGGTTGCACCGAATCTGTGGAACAACCTTCCTATCACTACCTGTGCATCAGACTCCATTTTATCTTTTAAATCCCGTTTAAAAACGCATTTATTCAACATAGCCTTTTCATCTAGTTAGTGTCCCTATTTTATATTTGGTTCAATTTCCTAGTTATGTACTTTATCTTTCAGCTATATCTGTTCTTAGTACTTTGTTCTTATATTTCCTTCTATTGCCGTATAATTAGTGTCCTTTACCTGATGACATATGTGGTACTTTGTTAATTGTCTTTTATTTAATGTATTAATTTTCCTGTTTTTATTGTAAAGCACTTTGGTGTACCGCCGGTCTTTTAAACGTGCTATACAAATAAAGTTGTATTGTATTGTATTTGAATATATTTGTTACATTGTTATATGTGTTGCATTAGTTTAAAGGTTTTATGTTATTAATAAATTGATTAAAACAAACAATAATTGATACTGAACTCAATTTGATTTACAGGCATTTTTAACATGTATGAACATAACGCTAACTATGAACAATATTACATGGATATTTATTTGATAGCAATAAAATAAATAACAACAATTAAACCAGAATATTTCAAATACACAGTATGTAAAGGTGAAAAAACAATATTTACCATTGTTTACACAGGATTAACCTGAGTGACCTGTTCCTGGATCGTTTCTGTAACAACTGTAATAGATTACAGGAAGTCTCTGGCAGTGTTGCTGAATCTGCTGGAGCAAGATCAGAAATAGATGGGGTGCTGCAACTGAGACCTGCGGTTTGTCTTTTCTGGTCGGTGATTGTAGAATCTCACAGGGTTGTCTGCAAAGAACTTTAGCATGCTTCCTCCCACTGTCCACTGCATCGTCCATCCACAAGGTTTGCAGGGCTGGCTCACTCCATGGCTGCCACACCACTAAGATGTTTTCAGAAATATGCAAGCAGGACATGGTGGATGCTATATTACTACTAGTATAATACTTGTAACTCTGTAGCAGACAACAGTTTGATAAAGTGCTATGTACAAAAAGAAAACAAAAGATTAGATTCTATAAGTTTCAATGGCATTTAGTTTATATATTTTATATAATAAATTACATGTGTAATAATGACCGGTGTTGTGCCAAAAAATGATCGTCTGCCAAAAACCGATTTCTGGTTTTTGCCCAAAACTGATTACTCGTATTTAAATTGCTAAAAATACCTTGTTGGTCTATAATACGTGAAACATATGTCAAATGTATTAATGTCATTAATGATGTCATTAGTGATGACATGTTTCTCTAACAGGAGGACACTCTTTACACTCAACTCAGCACAGACACACTGAGGAACCTGGAAACAAGAACCTAAATCCAGGATAAAGAGTTTCAGTGAATGTGGTGTTGAAGGTGTGGAGGTGGATCAGAGTGTCAGAGGAAACTCTGTAGAAAGACAGAGTGCCAGCAAGACAGTCCACATACACTGCTACTCTGTTAGAGACGGAGGAGGAGGAGGAGGAGGAGGAGATGGATGTTCCTGTGTTATTGTGTCTGACAAATTGAGGACCATCATCAGTGCAATATAGACTCCAGGACTGATCATTAAATCCAAACAGACAGCCATCACCTCCTCCTTTTCTTCTGATTCTTCTGTAACTCACTGATACCTCAACGTCTCCGCTCCACTCGACCTCCCAGTAACAGTGACCAGTCACATCATTTCTACACAGTAGTTGAGTCCAGTAATCAAATCTGTCTGGATGATCAGGATATGATTGAACCTCCTCCACACGTGTCACCTTCCTGTTGTTGTCAGACAGTTGGAGCTTTGTGTTCACTGTGTTTGTGTCGATTGTGAGTTGACAGGAATCTGATGGAGAGAACAAACACAATCCAGCTGCAGTTATTGATCCATCATCTGTTCATTGATTGACCCTTTGATGATGACTCCTGACAACAGAGATGTGAATGATGAAGATGGTTGAATGTGTGCTGCTTTGTTTTCATGAATCCCATTAAAAACACACTTACACTTCCTCAGACCTGGTCTCAACCATTGGACTCCAGCAGGCTCCACCCTGAAAGGAGGAGGGGGGTCAGACCAGCACAGTCTCTTTCAGCATGCACACATGTACATTACATGGCTCTCATACACATGAACATTCATAGTGTTCATCAAAGTGAAATTCTGTAGAGATGTGTTTGTCCCATTTCCTCATTCCAGACTGTTACAGGTCCCGGATGGAGGAAACACAGCACAGATGACCCTCTCTAAAGACTTTATTGTCTGGCCCCATCCTGCTTTATGACTGAGGCGAATCAGATGTGCACAGGACAGACTGCCATTTCTCTAGACAGGGTTATCTTTGTATTAGTCCTAAAAGATTAATCAACATGATGTCTTGAGTCAGTGCTGCAGCACAGTAGTTTTACAAAGACTGTGACGCTGGCACTGTTTCAGGTAATCTCCCAAGTTAGCATCCCTAAAGAGATACTGGCCATCTCGTTCATGTCTTGCACACTGAAAGAACAGTACAAATTACTTGGCATTAGATTTATTTAGACCAGCATCTACCAGCCTCAGAGTGAAAGGTTGGTGGAGCATCTCAATAAGACTTCAAAGGTCATAATTCATAAATTAATTCACAAGAAATGCAATTGACTTTTTTGTTTGCAGTTTAGGAAGTGCACCACACCTCTGCAGGAATTTCTCCTTTAGACCTGTTGTTTGGCAGCAAATCCTGTGGGTGTTGGACCTAATTAATGAAAAGTGAAGAAGGTCCAAACTGAGTAAAAAATGAAATATTTTCTTAGAGCAAAACTACACACATAGGGCTAGTTGTGATGAGAGAATATGCTCCAGGGCAAAATCAGCAGCACTTATAAAAAAAGAGGGGCTATGCTTAAACAGTTTTCACTAGGAGACAAACACCTTGTATTGCTCCCTTCATCAAGATTAAATTTAGTTGCCAAGATGCAAGGACCCTTGGTTACATGGTGAATAAGGGCCATTTACCCCAAGTGATCTTGTGGCTGGGTACGCTGTCTTCACTATTATCTAGTGGGATGCCAGAGCTGGAACATGATTTTTTTTTTTTTTATATATAATAAATTCACAACACAACATAATTTCCCTGTGGTTGTTAGGTTGTCACACAGTCCACTTAAATACAGCTTTACCAATAATTTGTTTTTAACATTTTGATCAATTTAGGCTTAGTCCTTGCACTGTCCCTAAACAGAAATTAATCTAATTTGAATCCAGTCGAAAGTGAGGGAGAGGATTATTCTTTAAAAAGACTATGCCATTAAACATACAGACATCTATCCAAACAGGTTAATAAATGGTGAGCAAAATCCAGTTATGAATATTGGTCCTGGATTAGTCCTTTTTGTACACCACCCTGATTAGTATTTCTTTATAATCCCGTTTGATTAATATTTGTGTTTCTGAAAATATTCTGGCATGTGTCATTGTTCATGTCACATTTGCATCAATCAAATAGCAAGTGATTGAACAACACAGGAGATATTTCCAGCTCTTCCTCTTCTTCAGACATTCTTTTCATACCTTAGTGTGTCCAGTTTCCAGCGGGGATCCTTTAGTCCAGCCAACAGCAGCTTCATTCCTGAGGCTCCTGGATGATTGTAGCTCAGATCCAGCTCTCTCAAATGGGAGGGATTAGAGCTCAGAACTGAAGCCAGAGATGTACAGCCTTCCTCTGTGATCAGACAGCATGACAGACTGCAGAGATACAAAACAATCAATCTATAAATATTTATGTAGCAGTAAACCCTACAACATTACAGAGAATGCCTGAAAAAACAGACATTTTATTGGAGTTCTACTTGGGTATATTGGGCAGAAAAAACTGCCTTTTAACAGGAAGAGATGTCCAACAGAACTAGGCTCAGGGACTGTTGATTCAACTGTAACTATATGATTCAATTTAAAAAACAAAACAAAAAACGTTTGAGGTGTAATCTTAAAAGCAAAGATTGTCTCTGTCTCCTCAGTGCAAACAGGGCCCTGGTTCACTTTGGTGTTGCTTTGGCCATGCACCTCTTGATTTTTTTCAACTTTGAATTTTGCACTGCTGCTGGGTTAACAGTTTTTACTGTGATTTTAATGATATTTCAATACAGAAACTCAGAGATTCATAGATTATAGTGGGGAGGGTTTGTTGTAACATTTTAAAAAAGTTCAACTTTGCAGACTGAGAGTAATTGGCTTTGTTTAGATATGGGTACTATGATGTCTCAAACATATAATATTGCAAATGGCAAAACTGTATTTGAGAACAAGAATTTACACTTTAATTCTAGACTCAATGGGGGACATAGGAAGAGAAGCCAATGTGGAAATAACAGTTTTTAACTTTCTATTCACAGTCACTACTCGCTGGAGCATTTTAGATCAACTGAAACCTTTTCAGTCAGTATGTACATAGTTTTTTCAGCATCAGTCAGAATCAGAATGTTTTAGATTTTATTGGTGTTGATCACAACGGGGATGCCAGTATTACATTTATCTTATTGTACTGTACAATATAAAGCGCCTTGAGGCGACTGTTTTTGTGATTTGGTGCTATATAAATAAGATTGAATTGAATTGAATCTTCCTTATACACAATAAAAGACATGAGATGATGAGAAATGAGTCCAAAATTCCTGCTGATGTTTTGGAAATATTTCAGACAATGATTCAGAGTCTACTACTCAAACCAAAGGCAAATAAAATGCACCTGACAATTTTATAAACATTTATTAGAAATTGTAAGCTTGATTATATATTATGGAGAGTTGAATACTGACCTGAGACTTTCCAGTGTACAGTGTGGACTCTCAACTCCAGCACACAGAAGCTTCACTCCTGAATCTTCTAGGTTGTTGTCACTCAGGTCCAACTCTTTCAGACTAGAGGACTGAGAGCTCAGAACTAAGGACAAAGCTTCACAATTTCTCTCTGAAAGGTTACAGACACTCATTCTGGAAAATAAAGAACACAAAAACAGTTTGGGGACTGGCTGGAATAAATTTTGCCTTGTTTTAAACACATCAGAAACGTGGGAATTCCCCGTGATTTAGAAGAAATTAAAAAATACTGAGATACAACAAGAAACATGTTAAGTTCAAATTTATTAGCTACTTTAGACTGGTTAATCATGTCATTTAAAGAACAACATAACATTGTTGGAAGGGACCTTAGTGTTTCCAGTGCACAATGTGGACTCTGCAGTGCAGCAGACAGAAGCCTCACTTATGAATTTCGTAGGTCGTTGTTACTCAGGTCCAGCTCCCTCAGATTCGAGGTTTGGCAGGTGAGGACTGAGGACAGTGCTTCACAGCTTTTTTCTGAGAGGAAACAGCTACTCAAACTAGACATAAAGAACACAAGAATAAAATCAAACATCATGGATTCAAAATACTTTCATGGTGCAATGAGGAGGGTTCTAGATTTGGCTATACACACACACACACACACACACACACACACACACATCCATAGAGCGCAGTTCTAGGAACAGCTAAGAAAATGCACAGGACCCACAAGCTCCCAGGCCTCTGGTAGAGGACCCGAGCTTGTCTATAAATATAGATATCTATCTATCTACATATATATATATATACATACATACATGCATATACATATATACATACATATATACACATACATACATATACATATATACTAGGGGTGCAACGATAGACAAAATTCATGGTTCGGTTCGATTTTTTCGATACAAAAAAAATGTTCATGCCTTTTTAATTTGTCATTTATTAAAATTATAAATATATATTTTAACTCAAAAGTACAGTTTTTAAATTTAATGTTGCTGAAACAACAAAGTAATAAAAAAATAAATCTATCTGATCGAGAAATCACTCATCTTTGGAAAAGAGAGTTTATTACAGAGAAATGTCTCTTTCCAAAATAAAAGCTATACTATACGCTTCTTCTGGGCTATATTCTCAGCAGCATATTAAACATATCAGGTCCCCATAAGGAGAATCATGTGCTAACGGCTGTCTAAATGACTCGGGTAAAGTTTGTAGCATGCCTGCTTGTTTTTGTCTACTTCCACTTGTCTTTGCACTAGGATGCTGTCGGAGTAAATGTGCAGTCATATTCGTTGTGTTCCCACTAGTGCTGTCAGCGTTAATCTCGTTGAAATGATGTTAAAGCCACAACACGGCAAATCTCCGTTAACGAGCTACCGCGGATTGCCCCGTGCATGGGGCTGGACGGCGTCAACATGTTAACGAGCTAACTGCGCTAACACACTAGTTCCCACCAATGTAATTGAGCATTGCTGGCACATCCAACATACTGTTTTACTTTAGTCCATGACGCGCTTACCTTCAGGGTCATACGTCACATGAAAACCAAAATAGTTCCAAACGCCAGATCTGAATTAGGGTGGGGGAGGTTCAATTTGCCATGTTGCAAGGAGAGCTTAACTTCTGTCTCGCTAGCTTGCCCTGCACTCAGTGAATCTGCGTTCGACTACTCCGCCTAGGCTGCACTGTCGACCGCAGATCCACTGAGCGCTCAACACAGACAGCATCGTCAGAAGGAAAGTTGATAAAATAAATTAAAAATTTTGTATTGTTCGATACATATGCGTACCGAACCGAAAGCACTTTATCGAACGGTTCAATATCGATACGAGTATCGTTGCACCCCTAATATATACATACATATATACCCATACATATATACATACACACACACACACACACACACACACATATATATATATATATATGTGTGTGTGTGTGTGTGTGTGTGTGTGTGTGTGTGTGTACACATATATATACACACATATCCGGGCCATCAACACGTACGCCTTGCCCATGATCAGGTACCCTGCTGGGGTAATAGGCTGGCCAAAGGAGGAGATAGAAGCCACTGACATAAAGACAAGAAAGCTCCTTACCATGCATGGAGGGTTTCACCCCAAGTCCAGCACCCTGAGGCTGTACGCTAAGCGGAAGGAAGGGGGCCAGGGACTGGTGAGTGTCAGCACCACAGTCCAGGATGAGACAACGAACATCCAAGAATACATTGGGAAGATGGCCCCAACTGACCGAGTGCTCAGTGAATACCTCAGGCAGCAGAAACCCAAGAAAGAGGAGGGAGACGAGGAACCATCATGGAAGGACAGGCCCCTGCACGGTATGTACCACCGGCAGATAGAGGAGGTGGCTGATATCCAGAAATCCTACCAGTGGCTGGACAAAGCTGGACTGAAAGACAGCACAGAGGCACTAATCATGGCAGCACAAGAACAAGCTCTGAGTAGAAGATCCATAGAGGCTGGGGTCTATCACACCAGGCAAGACCCCAGGTGCTGTGTAAAGATGCCCCAGAGACAATCCAGCACATAACAGCAGGGTGCAAGATGCTAGCAGGCAAGACATACATGGAACGCCATAACCAAGTGGCCGGCATAGTGTACAGGAACATCTGTGCCGAGTATAACCTGGAAGTCCCAAGGTCAAAAGTCCCGAGGTCAGTCATTCTCCACCAAGGGTGGTGGAGAATGACTGAGCTAAGATCCTGTGGGACTTCCAGATACAGACGGACAAAATGGTGGTGGCTAACCAACCGGACATAGTGGTGGTAGACAAACAGAAGAAGACGGCTGTAGTCATCGATGTAGCGGTTCCGAATGACAGCAATATCAGGAAGAAGGAACACGAGAAGCTGGAGAAATACCAAGGGCTCAGAGAAGAGCTCGAGAGGATGTGGAGGGTGAAGGTAACGGTGGTCCCCGTGGTAATCGGAGCACTAGGTGCGGTGACTCCCAAGCTAGGCGAGTGGCTCCAGCAGATCCCGGGAACAACATCGGAGATCTCTGTCCAGAAGAGCGCAGTCCTGGGAACAGCTAAGATACTGCGCAGGACCCTCAAGCTCCCAGGCCTCTGGTAGAGGACCCAAGCTTGAAGGATAAACCGCCCACAGGGGCGTGCTGGGTGTTTTGTTATTTTTAATGTATGTATATATATATATATATATATATATATATATATATATATATATATATATATATGTGTGTGTGTGTGTGTGTGTGTGTGTGTACACATATATATACACACATATATAACAGGCTGTAATTACTGTCATTGAACTTTATGAAAATCAAATAGATATAGCAATTGACTGAGATTTGGAAATAATAAAAAATAGTGAGGCACAAGAACAAAAGGATGACGCTCACCTTTAGAGGTAAGTATTTCTCAGGTGCATTGAATAGATAGAATAAACTGTAGAAAACTAAACAGCAGAAAGAAGAAGAGAAATAACAATTTTAACATAAACCAGTGGCACACTCAAGGGCCTGATCAACCCTGGCAGGGCCTCCTTGGATGAGCGTGTCCAGTGATAATGGCCGAAACTCCGATGAATCCAAGGTCCTCTACTGACGATGTGTCCCAAATTTTAATATGATAATTTAGATCAGATATTTAATCCCTAAACCTAACCAAGGGAAAATGGCAGATTAGACTGGGTAAAAGAACGAAAGTTATACATTTAGCCGACCTCAGACTTTCCAGTTTACAATGTGGACTTTACAATGCAGCAAACAGAAGTTTCACACCGGAATCCTGAAGGTTGTTGTTACTCAGGTCAAGCTCTCTCAGCCTAGAGGACTGACACCTGAGAACTGAGGACAGAGCTTCATAACTTCTCTTTGAGAGGAAACAGCCATTAAGTCTGAAAAAAGAAAATCACCTACATTTATCACCATGTCCTAGACATTTGGGAGAATGGAATGGATTTTTTCTTAGATATTTCAATAGGGCCGCACAATCACAATAGATAGATTAGCAGCAGTTCAGTGTTACTGCTATGAAGCATTAAAAACATCTTGTATTTGACTGTAAATACTATCTAAAATACATTAAAATTTCAAGGGATAATGCTTTTAGTTTCTTCTTTTTTTCCCTTTAAAATCCACAGGACAGTTTTTTTTTAACTAGAATAGATATTTAAAAACTAAAAGTATAGTCACATGTTTACTTACAGAGCTTTTTTGGAGGCTTTGATCACTGGCAGCAGCCTCAGAAGAGCCTCCTCTGAAGCAGAGTATTTCTTCAGGTCAAATACATCCAGATCTTTTTCTGATGACAGTAAGATGAAGACCAGAGCTGACCACTGAGCAGGAGACAGTTTATCTGTAGAGAGACGTCTTGATCTCAGAGACTGTTGGATCTCCTCCACTAGAGAACAATCATTCAGTTCATTCAGACAGTGGAACAGATTGATGCTTCTCTCTGCAGACATATCCTCACTGAGCTTTTTTTTAATGTACAGGACTGTTTCCTGATTGGTCTGTGAGCTACTTCCTGTCTGTGTGAAGAAGCCTCGTAGGAGAGTCTGACTGGCCTGCAGTGAAAGACCCAGGAGGAAGCGGAGGAACAAGTCCAGGTGTCCATTTGGACTCTGTAAGGCCTTGTTCACAGCACTCTGGTGGAGAGATTGAAGTTTTGGTTTGTCAAATAATTTAGAGAATTTGAGGGTTGTTTGTTGTTCTTCCAGCAGATTGAGTCCAGACATGATGAAGGTCCGATGGACATGAAGAGCAGCCAGAAACTCTTGAACACTCAGATGGATGAAGCAGAACACCTTGTCCTGGTACAGTCCTCTCTCCTCTTTAAAGATCTGTGTGAACACTCCTGAGTACACTGAGGCTGCTCTGATATCGATGCCACACTCTGTCAGGTCTGATTCATAGAAGATCAGGTTTCCTTTCTCCAGCTGATCAAAAGCCAGTTTTCCTAGATACTTAATCATCTTCCTGTTCTTGGGACTCCAGTGTGGATCTGTGTTAGCTCCTCCATCATACTTGACCATCTTCATTTTGACCTGAACCACCAGGAAGTGGGTATACATCTCAGTCAGGGTCTTGGGCAGCTGTCCTCCCTCTCTGGTTTTCAGCACATCCTCCAGAACTGTAGCAGTGATCCAGCAGAAGACTGGGATGTGGCACATGATGTGGAGGCTTCCTGATGTCTTGATGTGGGAGATGATCCTGCTGGCCTGCTCCTCATCTCTGAATCTCTTCCTTAAGTACTCCTCCTTCTGTGGGTCAGTGAACCCTCTGACCTCTGTCACCATGTCAACACAATCAGGAGGGATCTGATTGGCTGCTGCTGGTCGTGTGGTTATCCAGAGGTGAGCAGAGGGAAGCAGTTTCCCCCTGATGAGGTTTATCAGCAACTCATCCACTGAGGTGGACTTTCTAGGATCAGTTAGGATTGTTGTTTTGTGGAAGTCCAGAGGAAGACGACACTCATCCAGACCATCAAAGATGAACACAACCTGGAAGTCTTCAAAGCTGCAGATTCCTGCTTCGTTGGTTTCAGTAAAGAAGTGATGAACAAGTTCCACCAAGCTGAACTTTTCCTCTTTCAGCACGTTCAGCTCTCTGAAAGTGAATGGAAATATGAACTGGATGTCCTGGTTGGCTTTGTCTTCGGCCCAGTCCAGGGTGTATTTCTGTGTTAAGACTGTTTTCCCAATGCCAGGCACTCCCTTTGTCAGCACTGTTCTGATTGGTCCATCTCTTCCAGGTGAGGCTTTAAAGATGTCTTCTTGTCTGATGGTTGTTTCTGGTCTGTCTGGTTTCCTTGATGCTGTTTCAATCTGTCTGACCTCATGTTCACCATTGACCTCTGCAGTCCCTCCCTCTGTGATGTAGAGCTCTGTGTAGATCTGATTCAGAAGGGTTGGGTTTCCTGCTTTAGCAATCCCCTCAAACACACACTGGAACTTCTTCTTCAGTGCAGATTTAAGTTCATGCTGACAAACTGCAGCAAAGTGTTCTTGATGGAAAGCAATATATAGAAACTAATTATGTTTTAATAATCACAAATTACATGTTTAATTTTCTAAAGAACCACTGTTTGAATACATTTAATCCTTTAACACCAGTCGGAGCGGGAATGCTCCATTTTGCGTAACTATTTTTAAATGCCTGTAGAACTGCAACCACATAAGCTAGCGCAATATTTTTTTCTTGCATGTGAAACCGGAGGAGTTGTACTTGCATCTTATGCCATCGGCTTGTCCTAGGTCACTGTTTCTTTCCATATATAGCTTTGCAAAACTTGCGTAAAAATCACTGGCAGCAACAAAAACACAATATTCCAGAAAAACGCTTTGCCGATCCGACCATAGCACTTCCTACATTGGAATAGACATCAGCGTGAACTAAAGGGCTTTGGAGAGTGATGTAACGAGAGGGGGCGTGGCCAGGATTTTTGGTTGAGGTGCCATCTTTCTGGGCCAAACAAAGTTCAAGCGAAAGAGGAGCGAAAGCACACACATCAGCCATGGTTCGCACTTTCTGTGTGGTCGGCTGTAATGTTCGATCGCACGACCGGCAAGGGAATAAGCTTGAGAATGGTATATCTTTTTATGCTTTCCCAACCTGGAAGCAACATGAGGGAGCTCATGTATCGGATGTTACCAAAAGAAGACGTCTAGCCTGGATAGCTGCTGTGAGACGAGCTGATATCCAGTTCTCTTCCATCTCCAAATATCTGTTGGTGCTCCAGACATTTTCATTCCGGTAAGTTCTAAATATGTTCATATCACTATTTATAGCTTATTAGTTTAATTTTCGATGCACTCTGAGGTCATAGCAAATTACAACAAACATCCTACTGAGTGATTTTGCAGAATTACTCTCTATTTATAGAGTTGCTAATTATTTGGCATTATTGCAGGCAAACCAGCCTATGAAATGGATGAAACACATCGTGACTGAGTTCCAGCGCTACACAAGAGACCTGCTTCAAACATACCACCATGCCAATCAGATTAATTCTTCCATGTGAGGGTGAAGAGGTGACCCTTCTGGATAAGATGGTGAACAGTATGGTAGTAAAACCAGGGAAAAATGAAACTTGTTCCTGTTAAATATTCTTAAGTCTTGTACTGTATAAATAGCAGTAATGTTTCAGAAGATACAGTAAATTAAGTACTGTTAGCAGTGGGTGCTATCATGTAAACGCTGTCATGATTTTATGTGAACATTTTGTCATTTGTAAACTATAAATGGCATGGATTCTACATTGTAACTGATATGATGATCTATAAAGTGGTTTTCATTTTTTTTAAAAAAGGCAAAAATTAGTTTGTTTCTTTAGTCAACTTTTGAACAGTGGTACTCAGTCAGTACATATTCAGTAAATGTAAATTATTTACATGGCAGTGCACTTCAGGCATAAGTCTAGACCAGTAGATAAAACATTATGGGTCATTCCCACAACCCACAGCTTTACTGTGTTCCAGCAAAGTATCCAATAGCGGTGACAACTCCTCCACCGTAGCAGGTGGGATTTTTCTTTTTTGAGGACGGCTTCTTTTACCTGTCACTACGGATGGTCTGTTTATGTTTTGATCAAGAGCCTTTTTTGGGGCAGCTGAAGAGGAGAAGTCCATCTTAGGGCCAACCTCTGGCTGCATCTTGGTCATATTCCCCAGCAACACCCAGTATGCAGGTTCATCTGTAACAGTCCTTGTGCCACAGATCAACACTGTTGGTTCTACATTAAACAGAAGAGCAGCGACAGGGGTGCAGGTCTCCGTGACTCCAGCCATACAGGTGTAGTGGGCGGCCCACTACACCTACCCAATCTTTGGTGAATTGGATGTGTCCCTCCAGAAATTTCTAATTGCGAAACTGGTTCCCCTTGTATGCGCTGACTCCACAGACAAGGTACGATAATATATCAGGCTACGTCAATAGCGGTAGGTCTTCAGGGTTTCTACTCCACGGGTCCACATTTCCAATGTACGGTATTTTATGCAAGTACTGCCTCTTTGCATCCAGATGCAATCTGTCTCTGTACCGTCCTTTTTCTTTTAAACTGCTTTAAGAATGTTTCTAGCAACCGTCCTTCCAAGATAGTGTGTTTGTTTTGATTAGTGGCCCAGGAAGATGGCGCCGCGCTCCCACAATGCATTGTGGCATGACGTCAACTCCAAAGCCCTATCGTATGTCTGACATTACGTGCCCAGAACCGGAAGTGACATAATTTTTGCGGAAAATGTAGTTTTTACCTTCGTGGCCTTATAAGCCTACACTTGTGTTTTTAAAAAGTCATGTTTGACTTTATGCCTTATAAATTAGAATAGACAGCTAAAGCTAGAAAACTAGAAGCAAGGGATGAACAGAATGTGGGAAAACAGCCAACTGGACAACAAGAAAAGGGAGACTGAGGACTTAAACCCACACATAGGAAAACTAGGGGATGGGAAACAGGAAGAGACTATCAAAATAAAACAGGAATTACGCCAATTATGGAGAAAGACTTACACACCAGGCTTTCCACAGGGACTGAGAGGGGAAAAACACAGACATGAGAAGAAGACTATCTGGTAAGACAGAAAGGGAAAACCAAATGTGAAGAAAATGCTGACTAAACCCAAGAGAAGAATAGATCGCTAGGGAGGAAAATGCTAAGTTAACCAAGAGCAGAACTAACTAACTAACAACTAACCATAGCACACTTTATACATAAGGTAAACACAATCATGAAACTAGTGGTATAGGATATTCCAATAACCCAGCAACCCAGTAAAGTCCAGAAACATAGACATAGACAAAGTACCATGACACAGAAGGTTAAATCTTTAGATAAATCCTCTTACTGCTCTGCAGACGGTCAGCTAACTCATCCTGCTTCATTCTTTTTAGGAAGTCCACTGTGATCTTCATAAATGCCTCTCTGCTGCTGCTCCTCTGACTCTCTAAGCATTCTGGGTAATCTGGACTCAGAACCTTCTGGATCTTCTTCAGCTCGTTCTTCACAAAAGTGATGATGTTGTCCTCCAGCAGCTGGAGCAGAATATTTATGAATGAGCCAATCAGACTGAAATCATGGAGCCAAACATCAGATCCATGTTGGACACACTGACCATCCACTGGTCAACAAAGAGCAGCATGGAGATGACTGTGAACAGAATAGATGTAAAAGTAGTTGTTGTACTTGTACAGACCATAAATATGGAGTCCAGATGTGTTTGATGCTCCTGGGCAGACTGACCACTGGGAACCTCTGAGCTCTCCTGGTCCACTCTGTGGCGTAATCAAGGAGAATTACCGAATTTCTCGGAGGAACACACCCGAGGGATTAATAAAGTTTTATCTAATCTAATCTAATTAGTTCAAGGACAGAGCACAGATGAGTAAATTTTCTTCTCTGTGTTAGTTCTCAGAAAATGCAATCCCAATCAAGTTTGTAAAGCTTTAAATGGTATCTCAGATATATTAGGCCAGGGGTGGGGAACTCTGGTGTTCTGCAGGTTTTAGATATCACCCTGGGTCAACAGACCGGAATCAAATGATTAGTTCATTACCAGGCCTCTGGAAAATTTCAGGACATGTTGAGGAGGTAATGTAGCCATTTGAATAACCTTTGTTGGATGAAAGACACATCTAAAGCCGGGAGGACACCGGAAGTTCCCCACCCCTGTATTAGGCAATTTCATTTATTTTTCCAGATGCATTCTCGCACCTACCCAGTCACACCAATCTCATATTGCACCATTTTGAGATATGATTCCTAAACAATAGCTTAAAAATGTGAAAAAATATAAAACAGGCTTATGTTGCTGCCACTTAGTTCAGCTCACAGATCTGGTTGCTGAACTGCACTCACTGTAGGTTCAGGCTTCAGCCTCCATTATAATAGTTGCCGACAATTGAACATTTATTTCTGCATGTGCAGTTTTCCATTTGCCTCACTCCAGTTGAGTACCCTAATATTTGTCATAGTGTTTTCTTACTAAAGATCATCAAAGGCATCTCAGATATCTTCTAAGTTGTATTTTTGTTATACAGAATTCCTCTTTTGAGGGGACCAAATGAGACATTTTCAGTGTACTACGCACTGCATTAGTTCACATTAGAATAAAATACTTCAATGCAGAGTGTGTTTTTGATGTCTTTATTTTGTGCATTAAACATGGGGATGTTTTCTGTTGTTGGCAGGTGGTGGGACAGCTCTATTCTGAAATTTTGTCACTTGTTGTCACTGATCACTTCCTGTTTGCTGAAGTGGATTCTAGTCATTTAGAAACCTAAGCCTTGTTATTAAGAGACAATTTTAATGGGATTGAGGTAATGACATGTTTGCATTGCAGCAACAACAACACCAAGCAGTTAAATCAACTCTCAAAGAGTTCATGTTCCTAACAACTCACCTCTCCACAGTAGACGCCTGATTAACTTTAAAATCAATGGGCCGGTCTTCAGACCAGTCACTCTGTAAGGACACAGAGCTGGGTGGAGGTGCAGGTTGGTTCCTGTGAATAATGATGGAGCAGTGATGTGAGTGCTGAGCTGTGACATGGAGAAGAGTCATGGACAGTTAGAGATGGTCATCTCACCTCTGAGCTTTGGTCTGGCTCTCATGTTCCCCACACAGAGTGGTTTTAGAGCGAGGGACTCCCTCCTCTCTTTCCTCACACTGATCCATGCTGCTGAATTCACATCAGCTCACACACACTTTCTACCTTCACCTGCAGAGGAAACACAAATCATTCATGTGCACATTGTTAATCTATTGAACCTGCATCCCAATATTGTTGTTGTCCCAATGTCTCCCCGTCTTCTCTCCTGTTCGCTGCTCTATTGTTGTCTCTTTCTCTCTTGACCCTCATCTGCCGTGGCAGAATTCTTTGCGGGTTCCCGCCTCTGGCCAACACAACTGCAATCAATCTGTTGTGCATCCTGACTCACCAGTGACTATTTAAGATGGCTGTTCAGTGTTTCTCATCGCTGGATCATTGTACGACACTCGTCTTTGCAATGCCAGCTCTCTTTAGTTAATTCCTTGTCTCTTGTGATTTTCCTGGCTATACTAACCATGTTCTCCATGTCAATAGAACCTGCCTTTTCCCCTGGAGTGTGTTCGTGAGTGTTTTCTCGAGTGGCGAGAGGACGTTTTCTGTGTGTGACCGAACAAGAGTGTGGTTTTCCCTTCCTGCCCCAGGTTTCCTTATAGCTGTTGTCTTCCCTTGCACATTTTTATATAGCACTTGGTTTTTTGGTAAATAAACTGTTCAATCTCTTTTTAAATGGAGTCCTGCTCTTGAGTCCGCTCAGTGACTGTGACAAATACAGGAAGTCTAAATTAGCTTTGTGTTTAAAAAGTCCAGTATCTAATCCTCTGAGTGTAGGTGTTTTAGAGCTCGGATGGAGCTGATGAATGAGAGAATATCCCAGTTCTAACTGCCTCTACACTCTCTGGATGTCCACCCTGCCTACTCTGTTAAAATCTGGCCTTGCAGGCCTGGTACTTGCCTACCACGTTTGTTGCAGCAGCTCCCCTCTAGATCAGTCCTGTTGGAATATAGCAGTTTAGCAGTGTGAAGAACAGGCCCCAGGAGTTCCTTTTCAAGCCTACAGTAAGTTGTAATAGCTTTTGCTACTACTGTAGATTAATCCTCAGTTGCTCACTTTCACTGTTTCACAAAGTAAGAAGGTAATGTTTACAGTTTAGTCTTTTTTAAAGATGTAGATGTATGACTGACTGGACCCTACACTCTTCCTGAATTTGTAGGTTTTTTTTTTTGACACTTTTAACACATTTCTAAAATTGGAAGAGAAAACACAACAACAACAAAAGAACAATTTAAAAATCAATTTTGTATCTGAGCGAGAGAGTATATCCATGTATGTGTTTATTCTTCTCCCGTTTTCTTTTGCCTTGTCCGCTCAGGGTATGGAGCTTTGAGAAACTACCTTGTTGTGACTGTAATCACTACACAAACTCACAGCAAGAAAGTCCCGTATTCAATTCCACCAGCAGGCCTCGGTCATTCAGTTTGGAGTTTGGATGTGTCCAACCCGGTGCAAAAGACTTTTGCACCGGGTTGGACACATCCAAACTCTTGGTTATCTTTTCTCCAACCTTCCTTTGCCAATAGAGGAGCCAGTTAGTGCCATACTGTCCTCCATCACTCCTTTTAAAACTTCTGAACTCCGCTGTGCACATAATTTCTCCCTCACTTTCGCCAACATCACTAAACCTTCTCTCCTTGACACAGTCATTCGAGACAGGGCTCCAACAAGATGACTACTGCCTATAAGGCATTGTCATCTCCTATGAGGTTAGTTGTCCCGACTGCAGTACTGTACTTGGCTCTGCCAGTTTTGGGGGGTTACCATCATTGAGGACAGGTCTCCTCTAATCAGTCTTTCAAGTCAAGCAACCCTTCCAAAACTGCTCAGCGTTACCTCTCTTCATTTCAGAAATCTGCACAGTAGTTATTGCTACCCTACCCAAAGTAAATTAACCAGGCAGGCACCCCTTCTCAATCATCTACTCTAAGATAAGCACACGTAAGCATTTACGAGCCATTAACTAGAGTCTCAAAATCCCGGCAGGCATCACTGTCAGTACTTCAGTTCAGAGTCAAGCCTCGTCGCTACCTGACCGAGGGTTCCCCTCATTCATCAATCAAGGTCTTTCAATGTCCAAAAAGGAACACGCCCCCTCCGGGTCTTATTTATATAAACATATTTCATTTTAAACATATTTCTAGTTAAACCTCTGGGGTCGACGGACGCGGCGGCACGTCGAAATCACATGACCAAATCAAGACAACACAGCTACAAGATGCAGCGACTCAGAGTCTCCATTTCAAATTGGGTCGAAAGTGTGGACTTCAAACTATATACCACTCTTCGCTTGCAAGTGAAAAAAGAAAAAACACCCCTTCCTTATTGGTGTTAAAGTTTACCATGTCAGCCAATCAAAAAAAAAGATACGGCAACAGTGACACCCGCGACGGAAAGCGGGCGAGCGAAGGAAAGAGAGAGAGAGAGTTTTCATATGTGAGACATTAGGGACGTTTAGTGTGTTTGGAGGCTACAGTTAGTCTGTTGTGTAGTTATTGTTTTGTATTGTGTGTCAGTTATACTGATGAATGTCACATTGGCTCCAAAAAAGCCACCAAAACCAAATTCCAGTGTAAACGCTGTCTCCACATGGAAAACAGGACTGATACACCTCCTGCTGTCAGACCTGCAGGGTTTAGACCTGTGGTGTTCTCCTCTGTCTTATACTAAATAAAAACTATTTTTTTTTTACTGGCACAAATAATTTGTGTGCCTTCTTATTTGATGCAGAACACCTAATTGTTCTGTAAATAGTATTAAATGGTTATATAAAAACGGAACCCGACAGTGGTGATGCTGCAGGCAGTGATGCAGCAGGAGGAGATGCTGCAGGCGGAGATGCTGCAGGCGGAGATGTGGATGCTGAAGGCAGAGATGCTGCAGGCGGAGATGCTGCAGGCGGAGATGTGGATGCTGCAGGCAGAGATGTGGATGCTGCAGGTGACGATGTGGATGCTGCAGGTGACGGAGTAGAAGTTGCAGGGGATGATTCAGCGGGTGACGGCTGAACAGACTTCCCCGGACTGTCACAAGACATGAGAATGTGCTGGTTGCGTCCCCCCGGACCCTCAGCTGATGAGGCGTGGTGCTGTGTGGGCTCCTAGGACCCACCAGCTGACGAGGCATGAGGCTGGACGGGCGATTCGGGCCCTCCAGTTGACAACACTTGAGGCTGGATGGGCGACTCTGGTCCTCCAACTGTCAACACTTGAGGCTGGACGGGCGATTCGGGCCCTCCAGCTGTCAACACTTGAGGCTGGACGGGCGACTCGGGCCCTCCAGTTGACGACACTTGAGGCTGGACGGGCGATTCGGGCCCTCCAGTTGACGACACTTGAGGCTGGACGGGCGATTCCGGCCCTCCAGCTGTCAACACTTGAGGCTGGACGGGCGACTCGGGCCCTCCAGTTGACGACACTTGAGGCTGGACGGGCGATTCGGGCCCTCCAGTTGACGACACTTGAGGCTGGATGGGCGATTCGGGCCCTCCAGTTGACGACACTTGAGGCTGGACGGCGACTCGGGCCCTCCAGTTGACGACACTTGAGGCTGGACGGCGACTCGGGCCCTCCAGTTGACGACACTTGAGGCTGGACGGGCGATTCGGGCCCTCCAGTTGACAACACTTGAGGCTGGATGGGCGATTCGGGCCCTCCAGCTGTCGACACTTGAGGCTGGACGGGCGATTCGGGCCCTCCAGCTGTCGACACTTGAGGCTGGACGGGCGATTCGGGCCCTCCAGCTGTCAACACTTGAGGCTGGACGGGCGATTCAGGCCCTCCAGCTGTCAACACTTGAGGCTGGATGGGCGACTCGGGCCCTCCAGCTGATGACACTTGAGGCTGGACGGGCGATTCGGGCCCTCCAGCTGATGACACTTGAGGCTGGACGGGCGATTCAGGCCCTCCAGCTGTCAACACTTGAGGCTGGACGGGCGATTCGGGCCCTCCAGCTGTCGACACTTGAGGCTGGACGGGCGACTCGGGCCCTCCAGCTGATGACACTTGAGGCTGGATGGGCGACTCGGGCCCTCAACATTATGCTGGTTTTGGATCTACTTGATTACTCTGATTTGGTATGTGACAATAGCTTCATTCTCTTCCTGGATTTTTATAAGGCTTTTGATACAATTGAACAGCCAAAAATTTGGCTTTGGAGAGTTTTTCTGTGAAGCTGTCAAAACCTTATACACGAATGACAATAGTTCTATTAAAATGATTAACGGCTCCGCCCCGAGATTTGACCTGAAACGTGGTATTCGCCAAGGATGTCCTATTTCACTATATTTATTTTTACTTTGGTGGTTACAATTCTACCGGTGTTCCAGATTAACTGGCGTCGCAGTTCAACTGGTGTTGGTCATGCAGATGTGTGGTAGACTTGCTTTAGAGGAGCCGCTACCGACAAAACAGCAAATAAACACCAAATATTTTATCTGTGACATTTGTGAGGTTACCTCAAGCACGAAACAAATTCAAAATAGGTGATAGAGCCAGCTGCAGATGTGTGTCACAAGTTAATCTGTGATTATACTGGCTGTATAATAAACAGAAACAAATTATCCCTGTTGTCTTTGCTTATTGACTGGCTTTACTCACGACAATCCACATTGCTGGCATTGCTTTTTTCAGTATGTTTGGGGGTTGATTTGAATGCACCAGTGTAAGTGCAGCCACTCAGCCTCTACTGCAGATGTGTGTCACAAGTTAACCTAGTAGTAGGCTATGGCACTTGGCCACAGGTGGCAGTAGTGGACTGACCTCCATGTGAGACTGCTCCAGCTGCTATGTGATAGTCAGTAGATCTGCTACCAATTTCTGATCATAAGCAAGTTTTGGAAATAAATCATGAATATTCCTAGCTTAGCTTTAAAACCAAGAAATTCTAACTCTCCCCCACACTCACAAACAGATGAAAAATCAACTGACACACCTGACTAACTCACTTTTTTAAATCCACTCACTCTCACTGGCTCTGTTTATTACTAATCACTGTGTAACTGCTGTAAATTCACAGTATCTGCCATCTCCTTACAAATGTTTATTATATTAACCACACTTATACAGACTGTATATAAAAACCAACTCTCCAGCCATGTTGATGAATTATCTATATTCGTTGGAAATGTTAATTTCCAGAGAAAAGACACAGACAGACTATGCTTACAGGATGTGATGATACAACACTAATTAAATATTGATGTGTCATATATTTGTTCAGACATATGTCTTTGTTATGGGACGAAATATTGAAATCATCAGGAACAATGGGAGTGGTGATTTCTATAACTTTGTGTATATAATTTGGCATTTCTTACTGATTTAGGCAAAAAATAAATACATAATACCATTTCATTTATTTTAGCGTCTTATTTGGAAGACGCAAAAACAGACAAAATAGAAAGTTCCAAATGTATTGTGCATGAAACGAATTCAAACATAGCGATTGAGCCAGGTGCAGATGTGTGTCACAAGTTAATTTGGCTGTAGACTATGGCAGTTGGACACAGGTGGCGGTAATTGACTCCACTCTATTCGAGTGCACACAAACTGTCACGATCTGGTACAGGGATTCAAACGCAGAGCGGTAAGGTATCTCCAAGGTGTAGTTTATTTACAGTGCCAGTGCAATATATGTACAGTGAAGGGATCCAAAACTCCGGGGGAATCACAGGGTAACTCGCTCACGTCTTCTTCGCTCACACTCACACACGTTCCCGCAGCAGGGAGGTCGCAGGTCCCGGGGGGGGAGATCTGAGGCAGACGAGAAGGCAGGTCACCAACTAATCACAAATCACGAATATGAAGCACAAGAGCTGTGAGAACACTAACGTTAGGGGTACAATCATCCAGCGACGAGAGGATCTGTGTTCCAGCCTCAAATAGTGCTCCCGGTGATGATGGGTGAGTGTTGTCAGGTGTGTGTGTGGGCCAAGGGCAGGAGCCCACAGTGAGCTCCGCCCAGGCAGAGAGGGAGAGAACAGAAACAGCAATTGTAGCCTTGTGGGGCCGACCGGGCAGGCACGGAGACCATGACACAAACCAAAAGAATGACAACGACAACAAGCTTTTCCCGATTGTTTACTCTTGCTGTCTTGTGAACAGCATCGGTGTGGTGACGTTTATTTGTTTGCTGTTTTCACCTTCTTCTCATACATGAGGATATCACCAGGTAAACTCGCGACATTTTTTTTACATTTTGTTGTTGAACAGCAATAAGACTGACTTAGTGTGTTTGAGGTAACCTCACAAATGTCACAGATGAAATATTTGGTGTTTATTTGCTGTTTTGTCAGTAGAGGCTCCTGAAAAGCAAATTTACCACACATCTGTTCGACCAACACGTGTTGATCTGCGACGCCAGTTAATCTGGAACACCGGGTTTTAAAGTAGTTACGCAAAACAAAGCGTTTTCGCTCCGACCAGTCATTAAGGGTTAAGCCATTCGCCTTTATCTACTGAAAAGGCTGCCAAACCTTAAATTCAATCACATGAATGAACTTTTCCTTTATCAAAATGCAGCTGTGTGTGTGTGTGTGTGTGTGTGTGTGTGTGTGTGTGTGTGTGTGTGTGCGTGTGTGTGTGTGTGTGTGTGTATGTGTATGTAGGCTACACCTTCAGATTTTCACTCCAAAAGTACTGTGTTTGACCGAACTGTCAGAGTAAAGTTGACTGACGTGTGAGGACATGAAACCTTGTTGTAGCGTCAGTGTAAAACACTTATTGCTGTGACAGAGCTGACGTATTTACATAATCCTCTTCTTAGAAGTCCTGAGTGAACTCACACATAACAGCAAACATCCAAGTCCAAACTTGCTGTACTTGATATTTAGAAAAAAGACAGCCATTACCTTGAATGAGTCAGGGCTCCACCTCTTATAGAACAAAGACAGTAGAAAGATTTCCCAACGAGAGACAAGCTCCAGGAGATCTTTGATTTATTGACCCACAGAAAGATGAGATGCACTGATGCTACCTCACTCAAGGCCCAGTCTAACAGTATTTTGTAAAACCGTCACATAAATGGAATCTATGTTTTGTGCTCATGGTCTATTTTTATGCCGGTGAGCCTGGATTTTTAAGAAATTACTTTTGACAGGAGGGTGTTGACAAAACAGAGTTTGCCTACTGTAACCATGAAAACACAGGTTAACCACTGTATTTTAGTCCAAACTATGATTGTCTTTCTAAACCTAACCCAGTAGCTTCTTTGAAACTTAACCCCTCAACATGTTTTAATTAGAGATAATTTAACTGAGTTAAGGACAATATGGGACACCTCGTATGCTACCTGTCCTTTATATGCCTTTCTCATTTTTGTTCTCATTCTCATGCAGTCTCAGCCCAAGATCTATTCTTATTCAATCTGCAGTAAATATTCTCTAATCTAATTGAGGATGAGGTCCCTATGATTGAAATTAACACTGGGACTCAAATTTGTGGCAAGAAATATGAATAGATTAAAGATTGCAAGCAATTCATGGGTTGTCTGGGAGTCGCTCTATCTGCAGCACCAGTGTAGTAAATTGGTTAATGGTACAAACTCCAGCTACAGATTTTTTCACTGTATTTATTTCAGCACCAAATTGCAGTAAAGTCAACTTCACTTTCAAATAAAAACATTGATTTATTAAAATTATTAATGACCGCTACAACCATTTTCTATTACTACAGACAAACTATAGAATAAGGATTTGCGAGCCAGAGCTTCAGAAGGCTAATACTGCCCTGAAGATAATGGCAGCATGTACATGAGTGTAAGGAAACACACCCATTTTAATTAGTAAAATTTATATGATAGCCTCAGAGAGTCGATGGTTTCAATGAACTGTGTGGCAGCGGCCAGCTGCCTAAACTGATTAAAGATTAGATTTGCCTTTGTGTCACTGTGAGCATTCTGCAAGTTCTTTAAACACTCAGTCATGTGATATAATCACAGAAAATAAATAAAAAGCGAACCCAACATCTGGAACATTCAGACTGGAATATGAAAACAAATCTAAACCAGTTAACATAAAAAAAACAGTCAACCTAGAACTGTATTCCTGGACTGGGCTCATCTACAAACATATACAGTATCTATTTCCCAGTTTCAGCTGTGAGTCCGTTACCGTGAACTACTGAGCGGCAGATTTGTGCTGCTTGTGCTGGAACTAAGCTGCACACAGGTGATGTTAGCCAGGGAAACATTACACACTGACTTTAATGGAGAGACCGGAAATAAAAACACACACAGTTTGTTGTGTGAAGAAATCAAACATGAGCTGAACAAACAGTAAACCAGTAAAGTTCCTAAAGACAAACTGTTAAAGGAGGAAACAAAGCAAACTTACAGTTTCTTCAAACACACACCAACAACAAGCTCCACTCCACACCTGGACGCTAAACACAGACACGCAGGTGAGCTGCTTCCTGGAAGGAGGCGGGACTCCACTTGTCGTACATCAGGACAGGTGTGGGAGGGAGAGAAGGAAGATTTTCACAAAAGCAGCATGTTGTTTTTGAATGAGTATAGAATGAAAGCTCTGATTTGGACACACACACTCCAACTAACAAGGAAACAAGAAGCAGGCAGGAATGGTGCTTCACCTCACTATTGTGCTACAGAATAAAAGCTGATTATCGGTCAGCTTTATAAACACACTTTGAAATATGTCACGGGCAGAATAATCTGTTCCAAAGTGACTGCTGTAAGCCAGAAACCAAACTACTTGCGCTGATGATACAAAACCTAAGAGAAATAATGAAAAGCTTATTTAACTCTGTTTTAACACATGAAAAATGCAGAAATGATAAATCATCGTCATAAGGGTCTTCTGAATTGCTCTTTATCTGGTCCCTCACCCAGGACCAATTTGCCATGGGAGACCCTACCAGGGGGCAAGGGCCCCAGGACAACATAGCCCCTTGGATCCCTGGGAAACACAAATCCTCCATCATGATAAGGTATTAATTCATGGAGTTGTAGGGCTGTCCTGGTTGACACGCCTCTACAATGATGCGTGGAGATCAGGGGCAGTACCCCTGGACTGGCAGACCGGGGTGGTGGTTCCCATCTTTAAGAGGGGGGGAGGGAAGGGTGTGTTCCAACTACAGGGAGATCACACTTCTCAGCCTCCCTGGGAAAGTCTATGCCAGGGTGCTGGAAAGGAGAGTTCGTCTGTGAAGGTTACAAATGATCTTCTTATGGCCTCTGACAGTGGACTCATCTCTGTGCTTGTCCTGCTAGACCTCAGTGCAGCGTTCGATACTGTCGACCATAATATCCTATTAGAGCGATTAGAACATGCTGTAGGTATTACAGGTACTGCACTGCAGTGGTTTGTATCATATCTATCTAATAGACTCCAGTTTGTGCATGTAAATGGAGAGTCCTCTTCACACACTGAGGTTAATTATGGAGTTCCACAGGGTTCAGTGCTAGGACCAATTCTGTTTACATTATACATGCTTCCCTTAGGCAGTATCATTAGAAGACATAGCATACATTTACACTGCTATGCTGATGACACCCAGCTCTATCTGTCCATGAAGCCAGATAACACACACCAATGAGTTAAACTGCAGGAATGTCTTAAAGACATAAAGACCTGGATGGCCGCTAACTTTCTGCTTCTTAATTCAGATCAAACTGAGGTTATTGTACTCGGCCCTGAAAAGCTTAGAAATATGGTATCTAACCAGATTCTTACTCTGGATGGCATTACCTTGGCCTCCAGTAACGCTGTGAGGAACCTTGGAGTCATTTTTGACCAGGACATGTCCTTCAACGCACATATTAAACAAATATGTAAGACTGCGTTCTTCCATTTGTGCAACATCTCTAAAGTTAGAAATATCCTGTCTCAGAGTGACGCTGAAAAACTAGTTCATGCATTTATTACTTCCAGGCTGGACGAATGTAATTCATTATTATCAGGAAGTCCAAAAAACTCCCTGAAAAGCCTTCAGCTGATCCAAAATGCTGCAGCAAGAGTCCTGACAGGGACTAGAAAGAGAGCAGATTTCTCCTGTTTTGGCTTCCCTTCATTGGCTTCCTGTTAAATCCAGAATTCAAAATCCTGCTCCTCACATACAAGGTCTTAAATAATCAGGCCCCATCTTATCTTAATGACCTTGTAGTACCATATCACCCTATTAGAGCACTTCGCTCTCGCTCTGCAGGCCTACTTGTTGTTCCTAGAGTATTTAAAAGTAGAATGGGAGGCAGAGCCTTCAGTTTTCAGGCCCCTCTTCTGTGGAACCAGCTTCCAGTTTGGATTCAGGAGACAGACACTATCTCAACTTTCAAGATTAGGCTTCAAACTTTCCTTTTTGCTAAAGCATATAGTTAGGGCTGGACCAGGTGACCCTGAATCCTCCCTTAGTTATGCTGCAATAGACGTAGGCTGCCGGGGGATTCCCATGATGCATTGAGTTTTTCCTTTCCAGTCACCTTTCTCACTCACTATGTGTTAACAGACCTCTCTGCATTGAATCATATCTGTTATTAACCTCTGTCTCTCTTCCACAGCATGTCTTTATCCTGTCTTCCTTCTCTCACCCCAACCGGTCACAGCAGATGGCCCCGCCCCTCCCTGAGCCTGGTTCTGCCGGAGGTTTCTTCCTGTTAAAAGGGAGTTTTTCCTTCCCACTGTTGCCAAAGTGCTGCTCATAGGGGGTCATATGATTGTTGGGTTTTTCTCTGTATCTATGAAGCGCCTTGAGGCGACTTTTGTTGTGATTTGGCGCTATATAAATAAAATTGAATTGAATTGAATAGAACTTCATCACTTTTACTGCATACACAGAACTGGATGGCTTTCAATACAATGTTGCTTTTACAAGACTGTTATTGAAAAGCAAAGAAACATTGTTTAGAAAACCTGCAGGATGTGGAAGAGTTTTGATGTAATGATGGATGGAGGGCTGCAGTGATCCATACAGGACACACAGCATGAAGGTGTGAGGGACCACACGACAGAGAGCAAGGGGCGACTCGAACAATATATACTTACCAGAATTCAATTCAATTCAATTCAATTTTATTTATATAGCGCCAAATCACAACAAAAGTCGCCTCAAGGTGCTTCATAGATACAGAGAAAAACCCAACTATCATATGACCCCCTATGAGCAAGCACTTTGGCGACAGTGGGAAGGAAAAACTCCCTTTTAACAGGAAGAAACCTCCAGCAGAACCAGGCTCAGGGAGGGGCGGGGCCATCTGCTGTGATTGGTTGGGGTGAGAGAAGGAAGACAGGCTAAAGACCTGCTGTGGAAGAGAGACAGAGGTTAATAACAGATATGATTCAATGCAGAGAGGTCTGTTAACACATAGTGAGTGAAGAAGAAACACCCAGTGCATCATGGGAATCCCTGGCAGCCTACGTCTATTGCAGCATAACTAAGGGAGGATTCAGGGTCACCTGGTCCAGCCCTAACTATATGCTTTAGCAAAAAGGAAAGTTTGAAGCCTAATCTTGAAAGTAGAGATAGTCTCTGTCTCCCGAATCCAAACTGGAAAGAATAACAACAAAAGATGCAAAGGGTGGGATACAGCTGGAAACTATAACATGATGAGACATGAAATAAACACACCATGAGTCTGAACAAGGAACCATGGTTAGTTTAACAGGAGGACCAGACAGGACAGCACAGAGAGACGGATGAGATCGGGGACACAAGAGAACAAATCAGGGAAAATGAGACACAAAGGCACAGAGGGACGATAACCACAGGAAACACCAGATCGAAGGTCCATGAACAAACACAAGACTTACTTCACACACGAGACTAAAGGACAAAACACAGAGACCAAGATAAACAACAATAGGAGGCATGAATACAAAAGGACACAAGCAATAAACTGAAACTAGATACAATACAGTAAACAACTCAATAAATGCAGAAAAATGACAAAACACTGGGTGGATGACCCAGGATGACCCCTTATGGTGCCTGTCTTCCCCATCCTGGTGTTTGAACCTCAGTGGGGTATACTGCATTGCAACACGTTCCTAAAGTATTGTCCAAACATTGATCTAAAATCCAGCAGATTTGATTGCACCATGTAATGTTTTATACATTTATATTTTTAAGGATCATGTATGTGTGTGGTCACCATGGTAACCAGTGCTTCTCTCTGTTTTCTGCCTTGCAGGTATGTCAGTGTTATACATGAGTCAGAGGCCGCAGAAAGTGAAAGACACGCTGATGAGATCAAAAGAAGACATCCGTGATAATGTCATTCACTATGACGACGAGGGAGGTGGCGAGGCTGACACTGACGCGTTTCACATGGGCACCTTGTGCAAAACAGACCACAGCAGCATCTCCAACAAGAAGAAAAATGGCTATGGCGACGGCATTCTGATGCATCTCAGCACCCACTGTGACAATGTCAGGTCACCTGACATCCATCTGCAAACAGCCAGCTTCATCGCCACCGGGAACAAGCCTCCACTCTTCTGCCGCGGCAGGGCGACCCAAGGCGATGCTGAATTGATCAGAGAGGTCATTGAACACCGACTGAAGGAGAGCCAGCAGGGGTACGCGGCCCTACCTGCTGATTCACTGGCAACCTACGCATACGAGGGGGATGGCTCAGAGGCGCGTTCTCTCTCATCCATAGAGGACTCTTTTGTACTTGACAGTTTAGGGGATTTTAGCTCGCTTGGCGACTGGGGACAGCCATTTAAAACACTGGCTAGCATCCTTGACAAGCAGCCACCGTCTCTCTTTAACGAGAGCTGAGAGGAAATTGAACTGAATATTAGTTCAGTTAGGCCAAATATTATTGAACATGTCACTTGTCAATGTATTTCTAAAGGTGCTGCTGACGTTTTCATACAAAAGGTGTCTTGAAGCTGTGATCTCAACAGAGGCTTGTTGTTACATTTCAGTAAGTAGTTTTTTTTTCCATGTCATTTTCTCATTATTACATCTGTGGTTTCATTTCTCTGCATGTGTGGACTGGATGGGTTGTTGCTGCAATCTGGTGGGAATTTCAAGTCAACGGCACCTTGAGAAATATATTTAGTTAAAAAATTGAATTGAAGCTTTCAAGCATTCTCCCAGTGGAACCTGGTTTGGTTCATCTTTGGATTCACCTTAGTTTGGACAAGCTGGCAAGTAGGTTGCAAAAGTGAATATAAGTAAACCTCTTAACTGGTCAGTAAAGACCCATACAGGTTTAGAGTGGGGTTTTGTTTTAGCTACTATAAAACGACCATTTGTGTTACTTTCAAGTGTCATACATCAATGAGCAGTAATGTTATACCATTTAACGCTTTTTTATGTTCCAGATCGGTGATTTATTTTATAAAAAGAGCTAAATGTTACTTTGAATCTAACTCCAGATGCATCTCAGTGGGTTCGTGCTAAGAGTTCATGTGTGTGACCTGTAAGCTAAAAATCCAGACTGGAAGGTAAATGTGTTATTAACTCATATTAATTTGTTTCATTGTTTTATGAAATGTTCAATCGTGCGCCTAAATAAAGTCAGAACCACAGCCACCAAAGCCACTTCTATGTGCTCATTATTATTTGAAAAATGTGATTTATTTACAAAACTACTGTTTTAAAATAACATAAAACAAAAATTGCAGTTAAAAATAACAGTTAATAACATGACAGCAAATGAGAGGGGCTATGATTGTGCTTGCCTTTCAAACACAAAGACGGGATTGTATTTTTTTTCCTGTGTTTTAGGTCCCTCACACCTTTCAAGAGCTACTAATATTAAATTGTATGTTTTATGAATGTTTTTCGGGAGTCTGCCCCTAAGTCACCAGACACTTTGTCAGAGCTTGCATCACTGAATTTTCCTTCTCCAGATTCAGAAGAGTTCCACCTCCTTTGTGGCCTATTGCTAATGACCTTTTCTTTGTCAAAGCCATCCATCCATCAGCTGCTGACCTCCCTTCAGAGAAAGACTGAACTCAGAGTGGTAAAGCTCAAAAAATCTTTATTTTACATTTCTGGAAATGGAGACGGAACACACATACTCAGGTCTGAATTTTCTGCAGCTAAATCCATATATATATATATATATATATTTCTGCACTACGTCACACCGACACACCGTTTACTTAGTTCCTCTTTTTTGTGTCTGGTTTCCTGTTCAGCTCTGCACTAAACTTCCCCTTTCTAAAGTCTGTGCCAGATCGACCTGTCACCCTCTGACCTAGTTGTTTCTTATGCCTCTATTACCAAGTACAAAAGACAATATAATCAGAAAATAAGCATTAAGAATATATATATTTATATCGTAACATTACATAAAGTTTTCTGTACTTAATTTTAAAAAGGGGAAAGTCATTTAAATTCTGAAGTAAAAAAAGCTAAATGAACATTCTCCAAGTGTGGTGATTTCATATTTATTATCTGGGATGTTGAAAGACTTTTCTGCTTGGTTGCAAACCTGCCTAAATTCATATTAGTTATTACTTCCATTACAACAATTAATTTTGGTTCTTGTTGTCATGGTCCTGGGTCGGTGACCTAGCGCTTTAAGTTTATTATTATCATTTTCCAATTTATTATCATGATTATTATTGTTTGAGTTCTACGTGTTATATTCGGTCTGCCTCTGAGTCTGCGTCTGTATCTGTCTGTCTATGGTGTCACCCCGTCTGTTTGTGAATCTGTCTGTTTAGTTCAATGTCTTGTCTGGTTCCATGTGTCTGAGTTTCCTGTTTTATTGTGAAGGTCTGTGTCGTATGTGAGTGTGCTCAGTTTACGTTTCCCCTGTCTCGTCAGCTGTGATTTCTCCCAGGTGTGTTCCCCTCCTGTCTCTCCTCCCTTGATTACTGCCGTCTGTGTATTTAAGCCCTGTGTTTCTCTGTGTCAGTGTCGCGTTGTACCCTCAACTTGCTGTGTGTTTGTAATGTCCTGTCCTCCAGGACCTCGGTTTAGAGTTTTGTTTTTGTAAGTTTTATTTCGTGAATCATTCCTCCAGCAATAAAGCTGCGTTTTCAGTTTATTCCCATCTCCAAGAGTCCTGCAATTTTGGGTCCACCACTTCTGCTTGCCTGCCACACAGCCAACCATGACACTTGTGACATGATATGTACTACTATGTGATCGATAAGCATTTAGGAAGCTTATTTCCAATCTTACCAACCACTCCAAGCCATTTAGACTTTATAAAAAGAAACAAATAGTTAGTGCCTGTTAGAACCACTAAAGATCCGAGGACAACATTATAATTGAAACCTGATAACTAGAAACAGAGATTACATTTGTTTAAAAAGAATATATAATTCAACACATCCCCCTTCCTTTTCAATTATCAAAATTTGTATATCTATGAGGGAAATGTACTGGTAGTTAGAAAAGCCAGCAAAAAACATTAACTTTCTTAATAATGAAATATTGTTGAATAGTGTGAAATATATCACTTCATTAAAGAAACTTTGAAATATCGTATAGGTACGGTAATTCATGTAGAAAAACAATTGGTTGCATTAATAGTTTTATTAGGGTGAAGAGAGTAAAAGTCTACATTCAGGGACACCAGAGTATCTCATCTTAAATAACATATGGTTAATATATTCTGTAATTTTATAAATGTTAAAAGTGGGGCCATGTGTTACCATCAATATGATGAAAATAGTGACAGTCGGGACAATCATAACATTATACAAAACAAATATACTGCCATAGCTTTCTTTATTCCCCTTGCCATCAATGGGATATTTCCAAAGCAAAAAAACAAATCCCGTCATACTGTCTGTTGAAAACTTTATCATGGTCATAGTTGTAATCCTTTGGCTTTTTTTTTTTTTGGTGTAATTACAGTTACTAGTTTAAGAAATGCTGTCATTGAATCACATATAACAAAAATCCCAAGTAACTAGTTTGGTTGTCTATTTCTGTATGTATATTTCTGTTCCTATTATTGCACACTATTGCATTTTTTTCAAGACATTTGCGTATGAGTTTAATAAATAGATAAATATATTTGTGGGTAAATATTAAATAGATATTACACTTTTTAACTTAAATCCCAACTAAACAGGAAAAGAAGAAGTAAACAGTAACATAAAAAAAAATCCTTTCACAGTTGTAGTGTTTTTATGGGGTTTCCATGATTTACCATTTAATAGATGGTAAAGACAAAGAGTGCGACTAATAGAGGGATTACATTCATTCTGACAGAAGATGCGTGACTTGTTGTCGTCGTGGATGATATAGCTGTTGAAGGCATTTTAGTGGTTGTTGTTGCAGCTGTTGTCATGGTTGGAGTAGCTGTTGGTGGTGGTGGAGCTGCAGTTATTGTTGTTGTGGCAGCAGTTGTTGTGGTTGGAGCAACTGTTGTTGTTGTAGCAGCAGTTGTAGTTGTTCGAGCAGTTGTTGTTGTTGTTGTAGCAGCAGTTGTAGTGGTTCGAGCAGTTGTTGTGGTTGATACCACGGTAGTGTGATTGGAGCAGTTGTTGTTTTGGTTGAAGTAGCTGTTGTAGTTGTTGGAGCTGCAGCTGATGTTTTTGTAGAAGAAGTCGTTTTGGTTGGACCAACTGTTGTTGTTGTGGTTTGGAGAAGCTGTTGTTGTTGGAGCAGCAGCTGATGTTGTTGTAGCAGCAGTTGTTGTGGTTTGAACAACTGTTGTTGTCATTGGAGCAGCAGTTGTAGTGGTTGGAGCAGTTGTTGTGTTAGCAACTGTTTGTTGTGGTTGGAGTAGCAGTTGTTGTTGGAGCTGCAGCTGATGTTGTTGTAGCATCAGTTGTAGTGGTTGGAGTAGCTGATGTTGTTGTAGCATCAGTTGTAGTGGTTGGAGTAGCTGTTGTGGTTGGAGCTGCCGCTGATGTTGTTGTTGTTGCCACTGTAGTTGTGATTGAAGCAGCTGTTGTCGTGGTTGGTGAGCAGCTGTTGTTGTGGTTGGTGCCATAGCTGTTGTTGTGGTTGGAGCAGCTGTTGTTGTTGTGGTTGGAGCAGCTGCTGTTGTTGTGGTTGGAGCAGCTGCTGTGGGGTTGGAGCAGCTGTTGTTGTGGTTGGTGCCACAGTTGTTGTGGTTGGAGCAGCTGTGGTTGTTGTTGTTGGAGTAGCAGTTGTAGTGGTTGGAGCAGCTGTGGTTGTTGTGGTTGGAGCAGCTGTGGTTGTTGTTGTTGCCACTGTAGTTGTGGTTGGAGCAGCTGCTGTTGTGGTTGGAGCAGCTGCTGTTGTTGTTGTAGCAGCTGTTGTTTGTTGTTGGACCTGCAGTTGTTGTGCTTGAGTAGCAGTGTTGTTGTTGGAGCAGCAGTTGTTGTGGTTGGTGCCACAGTTGTTGTGGTTGGAGCAGCCGTGGTTGTTGTTGTTGCCAATGTAGTTGTGGTTGGAGCAGTTGTTGTTGTGGTTGGAGCAGCTGTTGTTGTTGTTGGAGGAGATGTTGTTGTTGTTGACCTGCAGTTGTTGTGGCTTGAGTAGCTGTTGTTGTTGTTGGTGCCACAGTTGTTGTGGTTGGAGCAGCAGTAGTTGTGGTTGGAGCAGCATTGGTTGTGGTTGGAGCAGCTGTTGTTGTGGTTGGAGTTCCTGCTGTTGTAGTTGGAGCAGCTGTTGTTGTGGTTGGAGTTGCTGCTGTTTGTAGTTGGAGCAGCTGTTGTTGTGGTTTGTAACAGCAGTTGTTGTGGTTTGAGCAGCTGTGTTGTGGTTGGTGCCACAGTTGTTGTTGTGGTTGGTGCCACAGCTGTTGTTGTGGTTGTAACAGCAGTTGTTGTGGTTGGAGGAGCAGTTGTTGTGGTTGCAGCAGCTTTGGTTGTTGTTGGAGCAGCAATGTAGTGGTTGAAGCAGCAGTTGTTGTTGTTGGAGCAGCAGCAGTGGTTGTGGTTGGAGCAGCTTTGGTTGTTGTTGGAGGAGCCGGTTTAGTGGTGAAGCAGCAGTTGTTGTGGTTGGTGCCACAGTTGTTGTAGTTGTAGCAGCCGTGGTTGTTGTTGTTGCCATTGTAGTTGTGGTTGGAGCAGCCGTTGTTGTGGCCATTTTAGTTGTGATTGGAGCAGCTGTTGTTTGTGGTTGGAGCAGCTGTTGTAGTGGTTGGAGTAACTGTTGTTGTTGTTGGAGCAGCAGTGATTGTGGTTGGAGCAGCTTTTGGTGTTGTTGGAGCAGCAGAGTGGTTGTGTTGGAGCAGCAGTGGTTGTTGTTGGAGGAGCCGTGGTGTTGTTGGAGCAGCTGTTGGGGTTGGTGCTACAGTTGTTGTGATTGGTTAGCAGCTGTTTTTTTGTTGTTGTTGTTGCCACTTGTAGTTGTGGTTGGCACAGCTGTGTTGTTGTTGGAGGAGCAGCTGTTGTTGTGGTTGGAGCAGGTGTGGTTGTTGTTGGAGCAGCAGTTGTTGTTGTTGGAGCAACTGTTGTTGTGGTTGGAGCAGCAGTTGTTGTGGTTGGAGCAGCTGTTGTTGTGGTTGGAGCAGCTGTGGTTGTTGTTGTTGGAGCAGCAGTTGTAGTGGTTGGAGCAACTGTTGTTGTGGTTGTTGCAGCAGTTATTGTGGTTGGAGCAGCTGTTGTTGTGGTTGGAGCAGCAGTTGTTGTGGTTGGAGCAGCAGTTGTTGTGGTTGGAGCAGCTGTTGTTGTGGTTGGTGCCACAGTTGTTGGAGCAGCAGTTGTTGTGGTTGGAACAACAGTTGTTGGAGCAGCAGTTGTTGTGGTTGGAGCAGCAGTTGTTGTGGTTGGAGCAGCTGTTGTTGTGGTTGTAGCAGCTGTTGTTGTGGTTGGTGCCACAGTTGTTGGAGCAGCAGTTGTTGTTGTTGGAGCAGCAGTTGTTGTGGTTGGAGCAACTGTTGTTGTGGTTGAAGCAGCTGTTGTTTGGGTTGGTGCCACAGTTGTTGTGGTTGGAGTAGCTGTTGTTGTTGTTGGAGCAGCAGTTGTTGTGGTTGGAGCAGCTGTTGTTGTGGTTGGTGCCACAGTTGTTGTGGTTGGAGTAGCAGTGTTGTTGTTGTGAGCAGCTGTTGTAGTGGTTTAGCAACTGTTGTTGATGTGGAGCAGCATTTGTTGTGGTTTGCGCAGCTGTTGTTGTTTGTTGGAGCAGCAGTTTTTGTTGTTGTAGCAGCTGTTGTTGTGGTGGTTGGAGCAGCTGTGGTTGGGGGGGTTGGAGGAGCAGTTGTAGTGTTGGAGCAGCAGCTGTTGTGGTTGGAGCAGCTGTGGTTGTTATTGGAGCAGCAGTTGTTGTGGTGGTGCCACAGTTGTTGTGGTTGTAGCAGCCGTTGTTGTGGTTGTAGCAGCTGTTGTTGTGGTTGTAGCAGGCAGTTGTAGTGGTTGGAGCAGCAGTTGTTGTTGTTGGAGCAGCAGTTGTTGTTGTTGGAGCAGCCGTTAGTGGTTGGAGAAACAGTTGTTTGTGGTTGCAGCAGCTGTTGTTGTTGTTAGAGCAGCTGTTGTTGTTGTTGGAGCAGCAGTTGTAGTGGTTGGAGCAACTGTGGTTGGAGCAACTGTTGTTGTTGCTCGATCAGCAGTTGTTGTGGTTGGAGTGGCTGTGGTTGTTGTTTGAGCAGCAGTTGTAGTTGTTGGAGCACTGGTGTTTGTTGTGGAGCAACTGTTTGTTGAGTAGCAGTTGTTGTTTGTTGGAGCAGCTGTTGTTGTTGTTGGAGCAGCAGTTGTTGTGGTTGGTGGCACAGTTGTTGTGGTTTGTTCCACAGTTGTTGTGGTTGGAGTAGCTTTTGTTGTGGTTGGAGCAGCTGTTGTTGTTGTTGTAGCAGCTGTTGTTGTGGTGGTTGGAGCAGCTGTGGTTGTGGTTGGAGCAGCTGTGGTTGTTGTTGGAGCAGCTGTTGTTGTGGTGGTCGGAGCAGCAGTTGTTGTGGTTGGAGCAGGTGTGTGGTTGTTGTTGGAGCAGCAGTTGTAGTGGTTGGAGCAACTGTTGTTGATGTTGGAGCAGCAGTTGTTGTGGTTTGCGCAGCTGGTTGTTGTTGGAGCAGCAGTTGTTGGAGCAGCTGTTGTGTGGTGGTTGGAGCAGCAGTTGTAGTGGTTGGAGCCGCAGTTGTTGTGGTGGTGCCACAGTTGTTGTGGTTGGAGCAGCTGTGGTTGTTATTTGTGCAGCAGTTGTGGTGGTTGGAGCAACTGTTGTTGTTGTTGGAGCAGCAGTTGTGGTTGTTGTTGGAGCATCAGTTGTTGTGGATGGTGCCACAGTTGTTGTGGTTGGAACAGGTGTTGTCGTGGTTGTTGCCACAGTTGTTTTTGTTGGAGCAGCTGTTGTTGTGGTTTGAGCAGCTGCTGTTGTGGTTGGAGCAGCTGTTGTTGTTGGAGCAGCTGTTGTTGTGGTTGGAGCAGCAGTTGTTGTGGTTTGAGCGGCTGTGGTTGTTGTTGTTGGAGCAACTGTTGTTGTTGAAGCAGCAGTTGTTGTTGTTGGAGTAGCAGTTGTAGTGGTTGGAGAAACTGTTGTTGTGGTTGGAGCAGCTGTGTTGATGTTGTGGGGCAGCAGTTGTAGTGGTTGGAGTAGCTGTTGTTGTTGGAGTAGCAGTTTGTTGTTGTTGGAGCAGCAGTTGATGTGGTTGGAGCAGCTGTAGTTGTTGTTGAGCAGCAGTTGTAGTGGTTGGGCAACTGTTGTTGTTGTTGGAGCAACTGTTGTTGGAGCAGCAGTTGTTGTTGGAGCAGCTGTTGTGTGGTTGGTTCCACAGTTGTTGTGGTTTGTTCCACAGTTGTTGTGGTTGTTGCCACAGTTGTTGTGGTTGGAGCAGCTTTGTTGTGGTTGGAGCAGCTGTTGTGGTTGGAGCAGCTGTTGTTGTGGTTGGAGCAGCTGTTGTTGTGTTGGAGCAACTATTGTTGGAGCAGCAGTTGTAGTGGTTGGAGCAGCAGTTGTTGTGGTTGGAGCGCTGTGTTGTTGTGGAGCAGCAGTTGTGTGTTGGAGCAGTTTTGTGGTTGGAGCAGCTGTTGTGTGGTGGACAGCAGTTGTTGTGGTTGCAGCAGCTGTGGTTGTTGTTGGAGCAGCAGTTGGTGGTTGGAGCAGCTGTTGTTGTTGTTGGAGTTGCTGTGTTTGGTTGGAGCAGTTGTGTTGTTGTTGGAGCAGCAGTTGTGTGTTGTTGGAGTCTGTTGTAGTCGAGCAGTTGTGTGTGTTGGAGCAGCTGTGTTGTTGTGGTTTGGAGCAACTGTTGTTGTTGTGAGCAGCAGTTGTAGTGGTTGGAGCAGCTGTGTTGTTGTTGGAGCAGCAGTTGTTGTGGTTGGAGCAGCTGTGGTTGTTGTTGAGCAGCAGTTGTAGTGGTTGGAGCAGCTGTTGTTGTTGTTGGAGTTGTTGTGTGGAGTTGCTGTTGTAGTGGTTGGAGCAGTTGGTGTTGTTGGAGCAGCAGTTGTGTTGTTGGAGTTGCTGTTTGTAGTCGTTGGAGCAGTTGTGGTTTGTTGGAATAGCTGTTGTTGTGGTTTGAGCAACTGTTGTTGTTGTTGAAGCAGCAGTTGTTGTGGTCGGAGCAGTATGGTTGTTGTTGGAGCAGCAGTTGTTGTGGTTGGAGCAGCTGTGGTTGTTGTTGGAGCAGCAGTTGTAGTGGTTGGAGCAGCTGGGTTGTTGTTGGAGCAGCAGTTGTTGTTGTTGGAGCAGCTGTTGTTTGTTGTTAGAGCAGCAGTTGTTGTGGTTTGAGCAGCTGTTGTAGTGGTTGGAGCAGCTGTTGTTGTTTTTGGAGTTGCTGTTGTGTGGTTTGAGCAGCTGTTGTTGTTGTTGGAGCAGTTTGTTGGGTTGGAGCAGCTGTTGTTGTTGTTGGAGTTGCTGTTGTAGTGGTTGGAGCAGCTGGTGTTGTTGTTGGAGCAGTAGTTGTTGTTGTTGGAGCAGCAGTTGTAGTCGTTGGAGCAGCTGTGGTTGTTGTTGGAACAGCTGTTGTTGTGGTTTGAGCAACTGTTGTTGTTGTTGAAGCAGCAGTTGTTGTGGTTGGAGCAGTAGTGGTTGTTGTTGGAGCAGCAGTTGTTGTGGTTGGAGCAGCTGTGGTTGTTGTTGGAGCAGCAGTTGTAGTGGTTGGAGCAGCTGTTGTTGTGGTTGGAGGAGCAGTTGTAGTGGTTGGAGCAGCTGGTGTTGTTGTTTGGAGCAGCAGTTGTTGTGGTTGGTGCCACAGTTGTTGTGGTTTGTGCCACAGTTGTTGTTGTTGGAGCAGCTGTTGTTGTGGTTGGAGCAGTTGTTGTTGTGGTTTGAGCAGCTGTTGTTGTTGTTGGAGCAGCAGTTGTTGTGGTTAGAGCAGTAGTGGTTGTGTTGGAGCAGCAGTTGTTGTGGTTGGAGCAGCTGTGGTTGTTGTTGGAGCAGCAGTTGTAGTGGTTGGAGCAGCTGTTGTTGTGGTTGGAGGAGCAGTTGTAGTGGTTGGAGCAGCTGGTGTTGTGTTGGAGCAGCAGTTGTTGTGGTTGGTGCCACAGTTGTTGTGGTTTGTGCCACAGTTGTTGTTGTTGGAGCAGCTGTTGTTGTGGTTGGAGCAGTTGTTGTTGTGGTTTGAGCAGTTGTTGTTGTTGTTGGAGCAGCAGTTGTTGTGGTTGGAGCAGCAGTTGTAGTGGTTGGAGCAGCTGGTGTTGTTGGCGCAGCTGTTGTTGTTGTTGGAGCAACTGTTGTTGTGGTTGGAGCAACTGTTGTTGTGGTTGGAGCAGCAGTTGTAGTGGTTGGAGCAGCTGTTGTTGTGGTTTGAGCAGCTGTTGTTGTTGTTTGGAGCAGCTGTTGTTGTGGTTGAGCAACGTTGTTGTGGTTGGACATGCAGTTGTATGGTTGGAGCAGCTGGTGTTGTTGTTGGAGCAGCTGTTGTTGTGGTTGGAGCACTGTTGTTGTGGTTGGAGCAGCAGTTGTAGTGGTTTGAGCAGCTGGTGTTGTTGTTGGAGCAGCTGTTGTTGTTGTTGGAGCAGCTGTGGTTGCTGTTTGAGCAGGAGTTTGTTGTTGGAGCAGCAGTTGTAGTGGTTGGAGCAACTGTTGTTGTGGTTGGAGTAGCTGTTGTTGTGGTTGGTGGCACAGTTGTTGTGGTTGTGCCACAGTTGTTGTGGTTGGAGCAGCTGGTGTTGTTGTAGCAGCAGTTGTTGTTGTTGCAGCAGCTGTTGTTGTGGTTGGTGCCACAGTTGTTGTGGTTGGAGCAACTGTTGTTGTGGTTGGAGCAGCTGTTGTTGTGGTTTGAGCAGCTGTTGTTGTTGTTGGAGCAGCTGTTGTTGTGGTTGGAGATGCAGTTGTAGTGGTTGGAGCAGCAGTTGTTGTTGTTGGAGCAACTGTTGTTGTGGTTGGAGCAGCAGTTGTAGTGGTTTGAGCAGCTGTGGTTGTTGTTGGAGCAGCTGTGGTTGTGGTCGGAGCAGCTGTTGTTGTGGTTGGAGCAGCTGTGGTTGTGTTTGAGTAGCAGTTGTTGTTGGAGCAGCAGTTGTAGTGGTTGGAGCAACTGTAGTTGTGGTTGGAGCAACAGTTGTTGTGGTTGTTGCCACTGTAGTTGTAGTTGGGTTGGCTGTGGTTGTGGTTGGTGCTGCAGTGGTCGAGGGTGAATTACAGGTTGGTCCTGTTGTTATGGTACCAATGCTCTCTATGAACGGTAGAGATTTCAAGCTTGAGGCAGCTGCACAGGTTCTTAGATGCACATCCGTAAGCTGGGAAAGTGTTGGTGCCGTCGGTCACTGCAGATGAAAAATTTTTATTGTCATGACATATCATATTTAAAGCATTAGTTAAGACATCTTAAAAATGAGTTTGCTGATATCCAGTATTAAATCCTCCCAATTCTTTTATTCTTTGGGCTGAAGGAAGGACAATTCTTGGTGTATAAATGCTCAATCAACTTTTATTCCATACAAATCACTTTATGAGCACAAACCATCCGGATCGGGAGACATGCATGCAGAGGGGCACAGCAAATCTCAAAATGGTGGAGCGTTACCCAAAGCTTTTATAGCCTCTGTTGACCCCCACCTAGTCGTAAAAAGCCTAAACTTACATACCCTCTAACTCTCAGTGAGCCTGTGTTATGACCTTGGCTCCCTGTCTTTCTGACATAGAGAAAGGTGGGGGTAGAACTTCTGTGGAATGTGGTCTGTCTCCTCCACTATCAGAAAAAAGGGCCCTCTGCACACAATATTCTCTTCTTAACTCAGCAGTATGACATGCAGTGAACAGTGTAAATCATTCACAGT